>NC_083626.1:28783853-28786353 GCF_963584025.1 Labrus mixtus
AGAGAGAGAGACAGAGAAAGAGAAAGAGAAAGAGAGAGAAAGAGAAAGAGAGAGAGAGAGACAGAGAAAGAGAAAGAGAAAGAGAGAGAAAGAGAAAGAGAGAGAGAGAGAGAGAGAGGTTAAACTGCTGCTGCTCTTATCTCTATCAACGCAACACCTGCTTAACATACAGCTCAAAATACAAGCCCCACCCCCTCTTTTCAGCCCCGCCCACTGACCTGCAGTGATTTGATGAAAGTCCACAGCAGCGTCCGGATGCCCTCCCCTTTACTCAGCAGCTTGACCAATCGCATCACTCGAAAGAGACGGAAGAACGTGATGGACACCCGGGAGCTGTCCTCCCCGCTCTGAGAGAAAGACGAGAAACGTTAACCTACACACGCTTCCTCTCAGAACCAGCAGGGGGCAGTGTGTAACTCTGTAACCTGTGAGAACAGTTTCATGCTCTCTTACTCACGCTGAACTCCGTGACCACGATGTCCACGACGCTGCCGACCACGATGAGAGCGTCGAACGAGTTCCAGGCGTCGATGAAGTAATGCTGCGAATAAATAGACACACGAGAGGTTTTTACTCAGACGATAAACAATCTGATGTCATGAAATCACAAAGATACAAACCTTCTACCCACCCTCCCTTCCCTCCTTCCTCATCCCTTCCCTCCTTCCTCATCCCTTCCCTCCTTCCTCATCCCTTCCCTCCTTCCTCATCCCTTTCCTCCTTCCTCATCCCTTCACTCCTTCCTCATCCCTTCCCTCCTTCCTTATCCCTTTCCTCCTTCATTATCCCTTTCCTCCTTCCTCATCCCTTCACTCCTTCCTCATCCCTTCCCTCCTTCCTCACCCCTTCCCTCCTTCCTTATCCCTTTCCTCCTTCCTCATCCCTTTCCTCCTTCCTCATCCCTTCACTCCTTCCTCATCCCTTCCCTCCTTCCTCATCCCTTCACCCTCCTTCCTCATCCCTTCCCTCCTTCCTCATCCCTTCACTCCTTCATTATCCCTTCACTCCTTCCTCATCCATTCTCCCTCCTTCCTCATCCCTTCCCTCCTTCCTCATCCCTTCCCTCCTTCCTCATCCCTTCACTCCTTCCTCATCCCTTAACTCCTTCATTATCCCTTCACTCCTTCCTCATCGCTTCCCTCCTTCCTCATCCCTTCCCTCCTTCCTCATCCCTTCACTCCTTCATTATCCCTTCACTCCTTCCTCATCCCTTCCCTCCTTCCTCATCCCTTCCCTCCTTCATTATCCCTTCACTCCTTCCTCATCCCTTCCCTCCTTCATTATCCCTTTCCTCCTTCCTCATCCCTTCACTCCTTCCTCATCCCTTCCCTCCTTCCTCATCCATTCTCCCTCCTTCCTCATCCCTTCCCTCCTTCCTTGCTCAGTTATTTTCACTGTAGTTTCATCAAACAAAGAGATCGCAGTAGGGCGTTTATTTGGGACTACTTTCTGCGGCGTATTAATCCAAACTAAGTTCTATGACTCACAGGAAGTAGATATTTGGCACTACGAAACATGAAACTCATTACTTGATAAAATCTCTTCTTCTTTGAGTGTGAACACAAAGAGGACACGAGTCGTCTTCAGGTTTTATTTTGGGGGTGTGTTTGATTCTCTCACCCTGAGCCTCAGCGCGAGCAGCTTGAGCAGCATCTCCACGGTGAAGAGTCCGGTGAACACCATGTTCAGGATGTCCATGATGTGACTGAACTTCTTGGACTGTTCGTAGTGCTGAAGGAGAGAAACACACACAGAGTGAAGTGACTCCTCCTCCTCGCTGTGAGAACAAGAAGAAGAAGAAGAGTTCAGATGTATTCACCTGAACAGCCAGCGTCACCGTGTTGAGAAGAATCAGGACGAACATGACGTACTCGAAGCCCGTCGAGTTAATGATGGACCAGAACTTATACTGGACCGGGTTCTTTGGGATGTAGAGTTTGAGGGGCTGAGCCTTCAGAGCGTACTCCACACACTGACGCTGCACACACACACACACACACACACACACACACACACACACACACACACACACACACAGTTCAGTGTTTCAGTTTAGATTTAAAGCAACAAAATGTGGAAATTCTGTTTGTTGCAGTTTGGCGCCCACTGGAGGTCTCTGAGTGCAACTGCACCGTCATGAACACACACAGCGCTGTTAACTCCTCCCCCTTTTAGTCTTAGACCGCACTAACCGAGACCAGAGTGCTGGTCAGTACCATCGAGTACTATAACACTACCCCCAACGTGTGTGTGTGTGTGTGTGTGTGTGTGTGTGTATCTATGTGTGTGTGTGTGTGTGTGTGTGTGTGTGTGTGTGTGTGTGTGTATCTATGTGTGTGTGTGTGTGTGTGTGTCTATGTGTGTGTGTGTGTGTGTGTGTGTATCTGTGTCTGTGTCTATGTGTGTGTGTGTGTGTCTATATGTGTGTGTGTGTGTGTGTGTGTGTGTGTGTGTGTGTATCTATGTGTATGTGTGTGTGTTTGTGTGTGTGTGTGTGTGT
>NC_083626.1:28791353-28803853 GCF_963584025.1 Labrus mixtus
TCGAGACGCACACACACACACACACACACACTCACACACTCACACACTCACACACACACTCACACACACACACACACAGTTACCTTGAGTCCTTTGGCTCTGTTGATGGCTCTCAGAGGTCGAAGCACTCGGAGGACTCGGAGAATCTTCACCACCGAGATCGCACTCGAACTAAACAAACACAAGAATCAGAGAGTCAGTGTGTGAAGGATATAGAGCTCCATATTTATGTAGTCAGTTCATTAAGAGTTGTAGTTATCCTGTCAGCCAGCAGGGGGCAGCACACACACAACGATAACCTGTGAAGGTCCAGAGCTTCCTGTTTAATATAGAAATGTTTTGCTTTCAGTCTTTTTTTAAAACCTCCATTACAGTCAGGGTTTAAGAACATTTATGTGTCTGTAGTTTGTTCCTCTTATCAGCAGCATTCAGCCATTATTTATATAGCTGTTTTCCCGCTCTGGGTCATTCAGGGGGTTAGAGCTGATCCCAGCTGTTATTGGGCGAGAGGCGGGGTTACACCCTGGACTGATCACCTGTCAATCAACATACACTCACATTCACACCTACAGGGAATTTTAAGTAGTGGACAGACCAACACGTGGTGTTACAGTTCTGTAGGACACTCAGAGAACACCAAGAGGAAGAAGAAGAAGAACAGGAAGTGTGCTAATGAAAAAAAAAAGAAGATTTTTGATACTGACTGAAGGAAGAAGGAGACCAGAGAGACGCTGACGACCAAAAGATCCAACAAGTTAAACCAGTTTCTGCAGAACGAGCCCTGATGGAGGAACGCCCCGTGGACCGTCATCTGAGGGCAGAGAGAGAGAGAGAGAGAGAGAGAGAGAGAGAGGGAGGTTAACATTCACACCATAGAAGAAGAGAAAGAATACGTCTGACGTGAAAGATCATTTTTACCTTTAACAGAATCTCCACCGTGAAGATGGAAGTGAAGGCGTAGTCTGCGTAACCCAGAATCTACACAAACACAAAAAATAAACAACAATTCTTCTACAATTTACCTTAAAGCTCCTAAACTGTAGACCCCCCCCCCCTTCTATCACATATGCCCCCCCTCTGTTGACTCTTAAGGCCTCACATCTTTCTGTACGTTAGCATTCGAGTCCGGTGGTCCTGAGGAGGCCGTTTCTCTCAGGATTTATTTGTTGTTTTGTCTTGTTTGTTTCTTAATGCATCACGTTGTGCAGCTGCTGTGTTTAAATGTGTTTTATAAACTAATGTGACTTGACTTGAGGTCAGTCACTGGATCGACGTTGTGAGTGGAAACAGACACATATAAATGTGTATCATCGGCATAGGAGTGAAGGAAATGTGTTGCAGAATATCTGACCTCAGTGGGCGCGTATAGAGATTAACCGGCAGAGGACCAAGAAGTGATCCTTGTGGAACTCCATCTGGACTACCTACTTAATCTGATTTAAAATAACTTATGGAAACAGAGAAAGATCGACCAGTGAGATGAGAAGGAAGCCCCTGAAGGACTTTGCCTCTGAGACTGAAACAAGAGTTGTAAACTGCTGTTTTTAAATGTGTATTATAAATTTATTTGACTTGATTGGACAAGAGACAGCACGGTGCACAGCAGAGAGGAAGGCGGGAGACGGTCGACACACAGAAGAGTGGCCACTCTCAGGTAGAATTCACTTTATACATTATTAGTAAAGTTTCTGTGTCGGGATCTTTCCTCGAGTCCTCGAGTCTACGATGGACTTAGAAGACAAACTGGACTTTTGACGCAAATGATGAACAACAAAATAACAAAATGAGAATAATTAAACCAGAACGCTAATGAGTTTAATATGATCCAGAACAGAGGCTAATACAGGGTTAACATATTGTGTTTGTGTGTGTGTGTGTGTGTGTGTGTGTGTGTGTGCAGTATATGTGTGTTGATTGCATGTTAGAAGTCGTTTCTTTCCTCAGCTGCTGCTAATTGCTATGTCTTGCATGAGAACAGCTGCTGCACGGCCAGTGTGTGTGCGCGCACTTGTGTGTGTGTGTGTGTGTGTGTGTTCAGTGAGTTTCCTCAGGATCAGACAGTAAACTGGTGATTTGCTCTCTCCATGTGTTTCCCTCTTTAACCGGGTTAGTCACTGACCCACTTCTTCCCATGTAATCTGCTCAAGCCCCGCCCCCATGCTCTAACCACAGAGGTGTGCCGCCGCTGCCGACATCATCATCATCACCCTCATCATGGACAGGACAATGACGAGATCTCTTTGAACCTCTCCTGGTTCTTAGAAGTAGAGATGTAACAACACCAGAAATGTAAACTTTGTTATGACTCAAGGAAAAATCAAATGATCAATACCTGTTTGTTTGACTTCCTGTTAGCTTAGCCACAATGCTAGCTCACTGTTAAGGACACTTAAAGATCAGTGATGAAACTTCACTTCAGACAGACTCACGTTGTTCCTGAAGGAGTGTGCTCTGATTGGATCCTCGGCAGCCAATGAGCAGCTGCTGAGGATGATGAAGACGAGGATGAGGTTGGTGAAGATGTGGTGGTGGATCAGATAGTGACAGAACACACGGATCCTGGAGACACAAACAGAGAGAGGAGACACTCTTTAAAAATCTAAATGCAGACACAAATAATCGTCATCACACACGATATGAGAACCAATCAAAACCATGCAAGACACCTGAAAGCACCGCGAGCTGATTTAGAACGAAGTTGGTGATTTTTTTTGACAGTTGTTGCATTGTTGCTCTCTCTGCAGCTCCGCCAGTTTCTCCTCCTTTTCGGTTTTCTAACTCAAAAGTTGTGGGGCTTAAATGTCCACCAGATGCATGATGGGAAATAATCTCATAAGGAATCTAGTTGTAGTCCTGCAGATAGGGACTCTGCAAGATCCCCAGTCTTTGTGAAATCTTAAAAACTCTGTGAGCTGCTGACACATTTGAGAGGCGACCGACTCAACCAGCTGAGCCACAGACGCCCACAGTGGTTCCCAACATTTTACTTCTGAGCCCCCTACTATCTAAAAAAGCTGAGCCCCCCCAATGCTGTAAAAAATTAACATCCATTTTGAATGTTTGCTTTGTAACCTCAGTTATTAGTGTGGCTGACTCTCAGGTGTTCTGACGCAAACCTCCTGTCCCCCCTGCAGGACTAACCACCGGTCCTGGGGGGACAGGGTCTTCTCTATTGCTACCCTCTTAACTCACTCCAAAAAACCATCAGACCCCGCCCACTCTCCACCTTCAAGAAATCCCTAAAAACTCCCCTCTTCTTCATCACCTACAGCCACTAATAGACTGTGTTCTCCTCTTAGGTCTCGTCTGTTTTGCTTTCTTTGTTTTGTTGTTTTTTTGTTAATCATGTTTGAGTCTTCAGAAAATATTTATATAAGTTATATAAGTCTAATGCATCATTATTATTATTATTATCATTATTATTATTATTCTTATTAAGAAGCATGATATTTTTTAATTGAGGAAAAACATATTTTTTCCACAGTTTTATCGACAGGCCTTGAATAAACTATCCATCCGGTGTTTTTCGCAGACAGAAACTCGTGGCCCCCCCCTGAGATCTTTCCTGCCTCCCTAGGGGACCCTGGATCCCAGGGGGGGAACAAATGTTCTAGTGCAGTGGTTCCCAACTGGTGGGTCGGGACCCAAAAGTGGGTCGCAGAGCCATTTTAATGGTTTAACTGTTTTTCAATCCACTTGTTTTGTTTACTTGTGTAATCATTTATAGCCTTCTCCTTTTTGCATTTAATCCTCGTATCCCTACCTCTTAATTCTTCTTTTTTTTTAATTCCCACATTTAGCTGTTGAACATTTCTTCCCATCCAATGTCTTATATCACTGATGAACTGGATGAGGTCAGTCACTGGATTGACGTTGTTAGTGGAAACAGACACATATAAATGTGTATCATCGGCATAGGAGGGAAGGAAATGTGTTGCTGAATATCTGACCTCAGTGGGCGCGTATAGAGATTAAACAGCAGAGGACCAAGAAGTGATCCTTGTGGAACTCCATATGGACTACCTACTTAATCTGATTTAAAATAACATATGGAAACAGAGAAAGATCGACCAGTGAGATGAGAAGGAAGCCCCTGAAGGACTTTGACTCTGAGGCAGAAACAAGACGGTGAGGAACATTATATCGAAGGCCGCAGGTCGAGCAGCACAAAGAAAACCTCAGAACAACATTCGTCTTTTCACAAACACAGTCTGCTACTCATGCTGATGCTAATGCTAACAGTTATACATGTTGGACAGGTGCGGTCGGACTTACGGGTTGGTGTTGCTGAGGCAGAAGAACGCACTGCCTTCTGGGATGGGAAGAACTTTCTCTTTAGGAGGAGCCAGGTCGGCCATCTTTAACTGGACTCCTCCATCTACTAGGAGAAATAAAGAGAGGAAGAAGGGTCAGCCACCTGTGAGTTTCATTTTCATTTATTTCCCTGTAAGAGTTTTGAGCTTGACGCCGACTGACCTTCTTCTCCTTCAGGGAGCTCCTCCTCCTCCTCGTACTCGGTGTCTTCATCCACCTCCACCTGCAGAGACAAACATCATCACTCTGATGGACTCTCAGGTTAAGTTAGAGCTTCAAATCACTCCTCCATGTTCACCTTCACTTCTTCTACTTCTGCTTCTCCTTCTGGCGCGGCCTCCTCCTCCTCGCCTCCCTCCGGCTTAGTCCTGCAGAAACACGACACACAGAATGTAAGAAATCTAAATTTTTGCCTTATCTCATTTATTTCTTGAGTTTCTACACGGCTCCTCCTCCATCACTCCTTCACTCACTCCTTCTTCTTGTCGTCTCCGTCTCCTCCTGCCAGGTTGTCCACAGCGATGGCCAAGAAGACGTTCAGCAGGATGTCTGACACGCTAAGAACGCTTAACAACAGCAAACACTGAACACAGCACTCTGATTTCCTGCAGCATCTGAACGCACCTAAGTAGACATGTTTCTGTATGTTTCCCCGTTTTTTGGATGCACATATTTTCACTTTGTAATTTTTAATGTTTATTGTCTTACTGCTTCTGTTACTATGTCACTATTTTGTTTGATCATGTGGTGATGTCTTTTATATTTAACATTAACACTTTTAAATGGAGTCACCCTCCAAAAGATTGTTCACGTCTGTACCCACATATGGAGTAAAAAAACTCCCTGAATGTTGCATGTTTTCCATGATTGACTGGGGGCTGATAATTCATGTCTAATCTTTATGTTTTTACTTTTACTGTAGCATTAAACTTTAGCTATCTTGTAACAGGCTAATTTCATGCGTTGGCCAAGAGGTGTCAAAAGAATGCATATCCAGAAAACTAACGCAAAAAGCCACAAAACAAAGACACACAGCCACAAAACACAAACGAAAAGTCATAAAACGAATACATAAAGCCAGAAGACGAATGCAAAAAGCCACAAAAACAAATGCAAAATGCTGCAAAAAGCTACAAAACCGATGCAAAAAGCCACAAAAACAAATGCAAAATGCTGCAAAAAGCTACAAAACCGATGCAAAAAGTTAAAAAACCAATTCAAAATGCTGCAAAATGCTGCAAAACCAATGCAAAAAGTTACAAAACCAATGCAAAAAGTTAAAAAAAACAATTCAAAATGCTGCAAAAAGCTACAAAACCAATGCAAAAAGTTAAAAAACCAATTCAAAATGCTGCAAAATGCTGCAAAACCAATGCAAAAAGCTACAAAACCAATGCAAAAAGTTCAAAAACTAATTCAAAATGCTGCAAAATGCTGCAAAACCAATGCAAAAAGCTACAAAACCAATGCAAAAAGCTATAAAACCAATGCAAAAAGTTCAAAAACCAATTCAAAATGCTGCAAAACCAATGCAAAAAGCTACAAAACCAATGCAAAAAGTTCAAAAACCAATGCAAAATGCTGCAAAACCAATGCAAAAAGCTACAAAACCAATGCAAAAAGCTACAAAACCAATGCAAAAAGTTCAAAAACCAATTCAAAATGCTGCAAAACCAATGCAAAAAGCTACAAAACCAATGCAAAAAGCTACAAAACCAATGCAAAAAGTTCAAAAACCAATTCAAAATGCTGCAAAACCAATGCAAAAAGCTACAAAACCAATGCAAAAAGCTACAAAACCAATGCAAAAAGCTACAAAACCAATGCAAAAAGTTCAAAAACCAATTCAAAATGCTGCAAAACCAATGCAAAAAGCTACAAAACCAATGCAAAAAGCTACAAAACCAATGCAAAAAGTTAAAAAACCAATGCAAAAAGTTAAAAAACCAATTCAAAATGCTGCAAAAAGCTACATGACTGTTATTTTGCTTTCGAGCTTTTATTGCATTCTGTGATTTGTAAACACATTCCTCTGACACCTCAAGGCCACCGTACTTCCAGGATGTGATATCAGGACTTCTCCTTCACTCTCTGAGTCCCTCCTCTTCTCCGACCCCCGCCCTCCAGCTGAGGCGGGTGTGATTAAGGATACAGTTACCGCAGATGAAGAGGATGACGAAGTACACGCAGACGATCATCCCAGGGAACACGGGGCCTCCGTACGCCATGATGCCGTCATACATCACCATGTTCCAGTCCTCTCCGGTCAGGATCTGCACCGAGATTAAGAATGTCATGATGCCAGGTTTATAAACTTCAATGTAATCCTAATAAAATCAAACAATATTGATACCTGTTCGTTACCATGGCAACACAAAAATAGAAGTCCTAGACACCAGACATTGGGTGATTCATTGTTTTTAATTATAAAATCACTTTTTGTTTTGTTGTTTACCAACGCTCGATCACTTCCACTCTCTACACAAAAGACAGACATAGAGATGAACTTTTCCTAACTTTTCAGAAAGACTTTTATTGAAGGAGCTCGCGGCTGCAGCTGATTGGCCGAGAGCTCAGGAGAAAACGGATAGACAAAAAAAACACAAAGTAACATCCCTCAGAACACGTCCCCGTCATATGATTCTAGTAAAAAACAAACAATTTGATACCTGTTCGTTACCATGGCAACTAAAAAGGAAGTCCTGGATACCCGCTATTCAGTAGTTTATTGATTTCTTTAAACAGAAATTGAAGGTAAACTCCTGCACACTATCTACATTATGAAACTTAAGTTCTCTCTCTCTCTCTCTTGGTTAAAAATATGACTGAAGATCCATCGTTTTTTTTAAGCTTTGGATCTTTTTGAAACTATTGACAATAAAAATTGCAGAGATTTGAGTTGAAAAAAACATAAAACGTGGTCCAGAAAAGCGTTGACGCATCTAAAATTTTGCAAGCCTCAAGAGAGATTCTAGGAGAACACAAAGATAGAAACAGGAACATGAAGGATGAAACCAGGAAGAGGAGGACACAGTTTCCTGTATTACCAGAACGATTCCAGCCAATTACCTGGAAGCAGGTGAGCAGCGCCTGCGGGAAGGCGTCGAAGGTGCTGCGTTTGGTCTGCGTCTCGTCGAAGTTGAACTTCCCTCCGAACAGCTGCATGCCGAGCAGAGCGAAGATGATGAGGAAGAGGAAGAGCAACAGCAGCAGGGAGGCGATTGACTTCATGGAGTTCAGCAGCGACGCCACCAGGTTGGACAGAGCCGTCCAATGGCTGAGCAGAGACACAGTGACATCATCAGAGAGGCGGGACTAACCGGTGATGAGCTGTGTTTAACGTGTCTCAGGTGTGTTTTCTCACCGGGTCACCTTGAAGATCCTGAGCAGGCGGACGCAGCGCAGCACGGAGATCCCCAGAGGAGGCATGATCTCCAGCTCCACCAGGATGGTCTCCACGATGCCGCCGCACACCACGAAGCAGTCGAAGCGGTTGAAGAACGCCACGAAGTAATGAGCCAGACCGAGACTGTACATCTTCAACAACATCTCCACCGTGAACAGAGACAGCAGCACCTTGTTGGCGATGTCTGCAGACGAACAGAGAGAGACAAACATTTCATCTGGATTCTTTTTTAATGAATGAATGAGTCTGATTTTGAACTTTTTGGTCGTTTGAAATTAAAGAATAGGACCAGTGTGTGCGTGTGTGTGTGTGTGTGTGTGTGTGTGTGTGTGTGTGTGTTACCTTGGACTTGTGTGAGCCAGTCCGGTTGGTTGTAGTGTTCCGAGGCGCTGAGGGAGGTGTTGAGGAAGACGAGCAGCAGAACCAGCCAATAGAAGGTCACGGATTTGACGGCGGTGCGACAGTTCCTGCGACAGACTCTGTTCCATCGAGAGAGAGTGCGACTGGTCGAGAGGAGAGAGACCGATGTTACTGAGGGATAAATGTGACGGGGAAGAAAGCTACTTTGTCTGACTGTCAGTGAACTCACCAGCAGCCGATCTTCATCATCTGAGAGCTGAAACGAGACTGAAGTTATTTACTAAGAAGCAAACACACTCTGGACGCATTCTCTGGATGTGTGTGTGTGTGTGTGTGTGTGTGTGTGTGTGTGTGTGTGTGTGTGTGTGTGTGTGTGTGTGTGTGTGTGTGTGTGTGTGTGTGTGTGTTACCAGCAGGCCTGGCAGCAGTTGGTGTGCTCCTCGTCGATGTTCACTGTGTTTTCAGAAGCCGTTTCACTGGCAGGAAGACTCGCTGACGCAAAGAAACACAAAAAGATTTCACTTCACCTGACATTAAAAAAACTGTGAGACTCAGACTTTACCGTTCCAGAATCAGCTAGGATCAGGATCAGTACCAGGTCTCAGTCTGAAACCTGTTAGCTAGGATCAGTACCAGGTCTCAGTCTGATGACCTGTTAGCTAGGATCAGTACCAGGTCTCAGTTTGATGACCTGTTAGCTAGGATCAGGACCAGGTCTCAGTCTGAAACCTGTTAGCGAGGATCAGTACCAGGTCTCAGTTTGATGACCTGTTAGCGAGGATCAGAACCAGGTCCCGGTTTGATGACCTGTTAGCTAGGATCAGGACCAGGTCCCGGTTTGATGACCTGTTAGCTAGGATCAGGACCAGGTCCTGGTTTGACGACCTGTTAGCTAGGATCAGTACCAGGCCCACTGTCTCTTTAAGGCCACCCCTCCCCATTTGCCCACTTTCTTCTGATTGGCCGGCTCTCTGGAAGCCTTCAAGGGGCAGAACGCTGCAGGGCTGCCAGGAGGAGGCTGCTATCCAGTGCTGGGAGAATAGAGCCTATGTAAGAGTTTCATATCGGGGAACTATGCCGTAATTTGCAGAACAAGATGTTTAGCGCCCTCTGCAGACTCATCCTGGGATTTAGTCCGACATACGCTGACCTCATGATCAGAAACTTTGCCCGTGTTTAGTTTGAACATCTAACGACCTCACTTCTGTTTGTTTGGTCCTGTTAGCGTAAGTGAACCTCCTCCCTGTCGGTAGAAGCCTAAACTCACTGCTGAGGGTGTTGAGGGTCTTCGCCTTCTGAGTTGCTCCTTCTTGAAAACATGGCCGACATCATTCAAGTCAATGCCAACAATCTACATTTCCCTGCCTGTTTTTGGTAACGATGCCGAGTTTGCCAAACCAACAGATCATCAAAGTTAAAATGGACCCAGTAAAAGATGAATCATCTCATTTGTTGACTTCAAAACTCCTCAGCTTTCTCAAGAAGACCCGCCTCTGATTGGCCTTTTTTCTGCAGAGGGCGTCAGCGTTAGCATCAAAGGTCAGTTTGTCATCAAGTCTGGATCCCAAATATTTAAACTGACTCACTGTCTCTACAGCTGTTAATGAACGTTCATTCTGTGAGAGGAGGGATTCTAGGAAAGTCAACGTCTCAGAGGAATTAAGATGTGTGTCGGGGTCATGGCACCGTTTGATAAAATAGTCCAGATCAGGACCGCGGCACATCCCGTGGCCCCGCAGGACGCTGACTATCACAGAATCATCAGCGGATATGATAATGACCTAAACTTACTCTGACAGTCGTTTGTGTGAAAACAACAAACAGTCCTGATACACCACATGTCACACACTTCGCCTCGCACCGTCTTCTTGAATATGGTGTTTTTTACTTTTCTCTGTTTCAGTTGCGTCGATGTTTTGACTCGATGTTTCGGGATGTTAACATGATATATGAATATATTTATATCTATAAACGAATATATGTGAGTGTCAGTTAAGCTCTAACGCAGCGACAGAGAGAGAAGCAGCTCATGATGAGAATCAGGGTCAGAACAATGTGAGCTCAGACAGAGACCCAGATATTTAACAGGACAGAGAGAGAGAGAGAGAGAGCGAGAGAGAGAGAGAGAGAGAGAGAGAGGAGCTCTACATTTAGACTGAAACGCACGCCCGCCCGCAACGCTCAGAGCTGATGTAAAGTGTGTTCAAATAAAGAACGAGGCTTCACCGTGGGTTTCATTGGAGTGACTGAACCATCCGAACTTCCCTCTCTTCTTATCGGACAGATCGCCCAGAGACGGACCTGACAGAGAGAGAGAGAGAGAGAGAGAGAGAGAGCATAAGAGCAATGACACATTTCGTATTACATTTGCAGAAAGGATTAAACACAATCTGGTAAACGTATTACAAAAAAACGTTGGCCATAAAGGTCAACTGCAAAAAAGGGTCACCTTAATGCCGTCTTAAAGGATGAATGTACGACATGTTACTCATAAATATTTCATAAATCCAGTCTGTCCTGTGTAAATGTCTCTGAGTCATGACTGTCTACGATGAGGGAGAAGCTCGAGTCCCGCTGGCTGTGTTGTTGTCAGAGCCGTGTTTACATGGACGGGACGGCCGGCTCCTCCCCTTGTGTATAAAAGCTGTTTTAGTCAAGAACTAGAGAGAAGAAGAAGAACATACTCACTGATTATTTGGATGTTAGTAAGAGTTTTTAGATCACGCTCATTCTGTGTCAGTTTACATGAAATGTGAAGCTACGAGCTAACTAAAGAGCGCTAACATTAGCATGCTAACACAACAATGTGAAGCTACGAGCTAACAAAAGAGCGCTAACATTAGCATGCTAACATAACAATGCAGTTTGAGCAAAGTACAATTTTGTCCGCCGCTTGCACTTAGCGCTTAATTATGGTGCGTTCTAATTGATAACTCTTTTGCGCAAACTCGAGTGGAGGGGGGGTTGGAGGTGTGTCTCTGGAGGATGGAGGAGGTGTGGCCTAACAGAAGGTTTTGGTTTCATGCTGGAGCTCAAGGGCGACATCTACTGGTTCAAAAAGTCGCACATTCTTCCTTTAATGAGTGAGATCGTGTCCTATCATAGAATAAATTGTAATGTCAAGTATAGAATGACTTTAATGACGTGGTTAAACTCAAAGGAGAGTGTAGATCTATGACACAGTCGACGATGGGCTAGATCTGACCAATCAGGTTGGACTGTGTAAGTCCTTAGCCTGGGACAGACTTACTCTGGTTAGTAAAGATGTCAGAGCAGAGACGTGCAGCTCCTCTGATGACTGTCTGCCTCATTAATCTCCTCGACTCACTAACGAGTTTTAATTGGCTTCATTAATTGGCTTCATTAATTGGCTTCATTAATTGGTGTCCATTAACTCATTATCGCTGAATGAGTTTTTAATGAACGCAGGACAAATGAGGGATTGTTTGTAGCTCTGATTTAAAATGTTGGGGAAATGTCGAGGAATCAATCAACAAAAGACACAACACACACACACACACACACGGGGTCTTACGTGGGTTTCCGTCCTCGTCCAGCTCGTCCATGTCCTCAGCCTGAGTGATCCAGTCCATGTACCCGCACAGATCCTCCTCCATCTGCTGCTTCTCCCGCAGCTTCTGGAAGTCTCCGCGAGCTTTTGCCTTCTCCCTCTCCTTACTGAACTCTCTGCAACGATAACACAACAATCACACAGTGTACACAGAGCTTTTTAAACCTCAAAGCTGTAAACTCTAAATGTGTTTGTTTGAATAACAATTAATTTCTGTAGATTTTTTGCAGATGACACCAACGTTTTTGTCTCAAATCCAAATGGAACAACTTCCATCAGAGAATAAATGTCATGATTTATTCAGTATTTTTATTTGTTGAGTTTCTTAACTGTCATCTTCAGGTTGCTATGGTGACTTTGTACTTTTGTGTTGCCTTGTAAATGTCTTTCTACTAGTGTTGTAGTCAAGACCACACTAACTGAGACCAAGACAAACCCGAGACCAGAGTGCTCTGAGACCGAGTGAAGACCAAGACCAAGGAATGAATTAGGTAAAGTCAGTACCGTTGTAGGGCTTCATGGTGCGTTCCATTTGATCTCGGGAGTTGGAAATTCCGACTTCCGAGTCAGGAACGCCCCCCCCCCCCCCCCCGAAGTTGGAATTACGACATGGGAACTCGGAGAACCTATAGTAGCCTGAGTTAAAATCCAACATGGATTTTTACGTGCATCAACAGTAACGTTTAAGCTGTGACTGTTGTGTTTATTTGCAGCTTAGACTTCTTTTTTCAAGTCAATCACACCGACAATATCCTACAAGTTGTATCCGTGGACATGTTGACATGTTTTTTTTGCATGCAGACTATCACGTAGTATGATGTTATCGTCAGGTATAAGCTAATAAAACGA
>NC_083626.1:28814263-28829263 GCF_963584025.1 Labrus mixtus
TCTTTCTTAGCATGTTGTCTCACCTGTCTTAGCGTGTTGTCTCACGTCTTTCTTAGCGTGTTGTCTCACTTCTTTCTTAGCGTGTTGTCTCACCTCTTTCTTAGCGTGTTGTCTCACCTGTCTTAGCGTGTTGTCTCACCTCTTTCTTAGCGTGTTGTCTCACCTCTTTCCTCGCGTGTTGTCTCACCTCTTTCTTAGCGTGTTGTCTCACCTCTTTCTTAGCGTGTTGTCTCACCTCTTTCTTAGCGTGTTGTCTCACCTCTTTCTTAGCATGTTGTCTCACCTGTCTTAGCGTGTTGTCTCACCTCTTTCTTAGCGTGTTGTCTCACCTCTTTCTTAGCGTGTTGTCTCACCTCTTTCTTAGCGTGTTGTCTCACCTCTTTCTTAGCGTGTTGTCTCACCTCTTTCTTAGCGTGTTGTCTCACCTCTTTCTTAGCTTGTTGTCTCACCTCTTTCTTAGCGTGTTGACTCACCTCTTAGCGTGTTGTCTCACCTCTTTCTTAGCGTGTTTTCTCACCTCTTTCTTAGCATGTTGTCTCACCTGTCTTAGCGTGTTGTCTCACCTCTTTCTTAGCGTGTTGTCTCACCTCTTTCTTAGCGTGTTGTCTCACCTGTTTCCTAGCGTGTTGTCTCACCTCTTTCTTAGCGTGTTGTCTCACCTTTCTTAGCGTGTTGTCTCACCTCTTTCTTAGCGTGTTGTCTCACCTCTTTCCTAGCATGTTGTCTCACCTGTCTTAGCGTGTTGTCTCACCTCTTTCTTAGCGTGTTGTCTCACCTCTTTCTTAGCATGTTGTCTCACCTCTTTCTTAGCGTGTTGTCTCACCTGTTTCTTAGCGTGTTGTCTCACCTGTTTCTTAGCATGTTGTCTCACCTGTCTTAGCGTGTTGTCTCACCTCTTTCTAAGCGTGTTGTCTCACCACTTTCTTAGCATGTTGTCTCACCTCTTTCTTAGCGTGTTGTCTCACCTCTTTCTTAGCATGTTGTCTCACCTGTTTCTTAGCGTGTTGTCTCACCTCTTTCTTAGCGTGTTGTCTCACGTCTTTCTTAGCGTGTTGTCTCACCTGTTTCTTAGCGTGTTGTCTCACCTCTTTCTTAGCGTGTTGTCTCACCTCTTTCTTAGCGTGTTGTCTCACCTCTTTCTTAGTGTGTTGTCTCACGTCTTTCTTAGCGTGTTGTCTCACCTCTTTCTTAGCGTGTTGTCTCACCTCTTTCTTAGCGTGTTGTCTCACCTGTTTCTTAGCGTGTTGTCTCACCTGTTTCTTAGCGTATTGTCTCACCTCTTTCTTAGCGTGTTGTCTCACCTCTTTCTTAGTGTGTTGTCTCACGTCTTTCTTAGCGTGTTGTCTCACCTCTTTCTTAGCGTGTTGTCTCACCTCTTTCTTAGCGTGTTGTCTCACCTCTTTCTTAGCGTGTTGTCTCACCTCTTTCTTAGTGTGTTGTCTCACGTCTTTCTTAGCGTGTTGTCTCACCTCTTTCTTAGCGTGTTGTCTCACCTCTTTCTTAGCGTGTTGTCTCACCTGTTTCTTAGCGTGTTGTCTCACCTGTTTCTTAGCGTGTAGTCCTTTCTTCCTCGTTGTTCCTGTCGAGCTCGTGGTGGAGTGAAGTGTGTCGGTCCTCGTCATCTTCACTGCTCCCTCGTCCTCTCCGTCCAGCTCCTCATCCCACTCTCCGTCCCTGTCGTTTCCTCCTCCTCCTTCTCCTCCTTCTCTGCCATCCCCCTCTCCTCCCTCCTCCTCTTCCTCACCCTCACCTCCTCCCTCCTCCCCATCCACAGCGTTGGTGTAGCCATTTCGACCTGCACCTGAAAACAGAAAAGGTCAAATTCATCTTAAACATAGTTCTTGACTGTATTTAATATATTTCGGCAATACCTTAATTATTTGAAGGGGAGTATTCCTGTACAACGCTGAAATAAAGGAGCGGTATGTAACTCTGACCCCTAGTGTTTAAAATGTGTACTGCAGTCTAAATTCTAAACATCATAGAGAGCTGTCTCCCCCCCCCCCTCCTCTCTAGAGTCCATGCTCACTCAGGTCACCATGTGGTGGACTCTGAAGCTTCAGTGTTTATCCAGCTCTGCATGGGTCTGTAAACCTTTCTGTGTTCTAACCTCTCTCCATTTTTCAAAAAGCATCTCCAATATTGATCCTAGTTTGAGCACGTTTCTGCTCGTGGAGCTTATTAGAAACATGCAGAGGCTTTTTAGGTCGGGTACAATCACTTCTATCTGAACCACTTCTCTTGACCCGCATCCATCGCTGCAACACCTGTTGACCTGATAACTGCTCTCATATCTGGCAAACCGAGGGGCGTCCAAAACGGCCGTGTGGGGGGGGTCTTAAAAGTGCCTACCTTCTCTGGTCCTAACAAATCCAGAGCATTCAGGAGCAGAATCTAAAGTTAGAAGGAGGACATACTGGCTGCTGCATTGTTGTCAGAGAAGCCAGCACTTCAACATGTTTCCTTAATGATCAGATAGTAAGATACCTTTATCATTTACCTCTCTACACATCTCATTGATTGGACCTTTAAAAGTCATGAATACTTCATCACTGATTCTGTGTTTTCCATTTAGATAGAGAAGAAGATGACGATGATGATGGAGGGAAATGAGGGAGTAAGAGGAGGAGAGAGGTGACATTTTCCAGAGGAAGTGAAAACAGAAATATTGTAGTGAACAGCTGTGACCTAGATCTGTGTGTGCATGTGTGTGTGTGTGTGTGTGTGTGTGATGTGGGCCGTGATTTATTTGTTGGTACCTGAGGACCCTGATCACACACATACACACACATACACACACACACACACACACACAGATAAAGAGATGACATCACAGTAAGATTACACGATGATCCCCTGTCTCTCTCTCTCTATCACCCCTCCTCTTTACTGATTTCCTAGATTTCCTGTTACCCAGAATGCCTTGCTGCTGTGTCCAGCTGTTTTCAAATTGTGTCTTTTTTTCACACAGGTGGACAGAGGTGGTCAGGTAGACCACGTCGTGCAGCGTCTCATTCTCGCTTCCAGTTTCCCCCAGTGGCCACTTGTGGTATTACATTAAAAAATCTGCCTGCTGCACAAACAGTATTCCCCGTTAGATCACGTTATAAAAACGACATCTGTAACATCGTTTACAGGACGCCTTTAACTGCAAGCATGGTCAATTATGACCTTTTTTATTTAAAAGTTGTGAAATTGTCTCTTTGCTGATTAAAGGATGTAAAAGTAAACGTCATGATGGTGACTGATTGCATTACAGCAGTTCTGTTTTCCCTACAAGCTAGCAGAGGCTACAGAGCAGAACCCAGACGTCTGACACTAGAAATGTTGCATTTAATTAAAAGAATCTGTTTGAAGCTTACTCTAAGGTTAAACTGGTTTAGATTGGACTGAGAAGAGAACTTGCCGCCTCATTCTAATGTGGCCGCTAATAGCTTCATAAATTGTGCATCATCTGCTCTCTCGCTATATATCTGCTTTGCCTGAAGGTTTAATTCCAAAGCACATATAGAGCTAATTATATTCAGACACACAAACACGCACAGAAAGTCGTTCTGCTCCGTGCAGTTTGCTCTCGGTTTGTGTCTGAATGTGGAGTTGAAGCTGCAGCATCTCCTCCGCACGGAGCTGCGATCTCACGCAGACGGAGGAAACTTATTACTGATTTGTTGAGTAGTTAAATCTTTACTGAACATCTTAGAGCGTTTAAAATAAAAATGTTAAAGATTTTATTTTTTTTAACTCCCATACCCATTCGATGTAACGGCCCAGACTGTCTTCACACGGTCAAAGGACAAATGGCCTGAGGTCGACTCTCTGGCAGCCTCAGACTGATTCAAAGGCAGGGTTGGTAATTTTGGAAAAACTAGCATGATTATGAATGTCGCTAACTCTCAGCAGACGTTGATTTCCTCACTCCTAACTGCTCGTGGCTGTTAGCGCCGGTGTTTGTGAATTAGATGTTAATTTCCGCTGTTCATCTCCTTACACTGGCTCCCAGTTACTGCTGGCATCAAATTTAAAACTCTGCCACTCGCTTACAAAACAGACACAGAAACGTCTCCTCCTTACTTTAACTCTCTGATCCAGGTTTACACTCCCCCCCCCCCCCCCCCCCCCCCCCACTACGCTCTGCCAATGAAAGGCGTCTGATCCAACCTTCACAACAGGGTCCTAAGTCTCTGACTAGACTCTTCTCCTCTGTCGCCCCCCGGTGGTGGAATGAACCTCCAAACTCCATTTGATCTGCAGAGTCCCTCTGCACCTTTAAGAAAAAGCTAAAGACCCAGCTCTTTCATGAATACCTACTAACTTAATGATGATGGTCTCCATATTATTGATGATGATGATGGTAATGACGATGGTTTTTGTTTGATAACGACGACTTATAAGATGGTTTCTATACTGATTAGAGCTCTCAAGAACTGCCCTCAATGTTGTGCTTTGCCTCTGGTCACTTCCTGTCAGCACCTGTGTGTCCAATCAGACTCAAAGCTGATCGTTTGCTCTTACTCACATTGTTCCCTTTTTTCTAGATCCTTGCTTGTGTTGTTCTTACTCTCTGATGTACGTCGCTTTGGATTAAAGAGTCTGATCAGTGAATTATAGAATTGTAATTTTAGCGATCGTCATCTGCAAAGAAAGAGGCCAACTTTTCCACAAATTAGTGCATAACGGCTCATTTAAATATGCACAAACAGCACTGCTGCTCGGGGACGCAGTTTGCTCTGCAGCTCAGTTAGGGGAGCTTTTAACCCTTTGCTTTCATGTGAATTAGACAGTGTCTTTTTGACTCATCTGCACACGTTTAACAGGCATAAAAGCCGTGAAATCCGTCAGTGAATGAGGCGCTGAGGCTGCAGGGCTGAGGCTATCATCAGTCAGCTGATCAGACAGTGAAGTAATTCAACCACAGTGTCTCTGTGTATTTGCTGGAAAAGTCCACCGGGGTCTCTAGTTATAAAGATTTGAACCTGAGTGAGGATGGGTCCTCTGCTGCCCGGGCCATCACATCACAGTGATCATGTGACCAGGACAGGAAGATAAAGCTTCCTGAGATGGATTATCTCTCCCAGGGTTCACTCTAACAGGACGGGATCAGTCTAAACCCTGGACACCATGTGTGGAGACTGAGACAGAAAAACAACAGAACAATATCTTTTCAGTCAGTGTTTAACTGAACTTAGGGCGGGCAGCATCCCAGCAGGTTTGTCATCCATCCAATGAGAGGCCGAGGTTTGGACGGCGCAGGTCACATGACTTTGGGTCACGTTGTTTCTTCCTGTGGAGGAGCTGCTTCACCCGCAGGACGACAAGAACCGACTAATTATCCCTGAATTACCCCGAGTCAACTCACATCATCATGACAACACAGTGTGTGTGTGTGTGTGTGTGTGTGTGTATGTGTGTGTGTGTGGTGTAGTGGGGCATCCCATCACTTGCACACAACCCTGCACTCGCCTTGTTAACTTTCTACTTTTCACTGCCCTGTCTCCAACTCTCTGTGTGTGTGTGTGTGTGTGTGTGTGTGTGTGTGTGTGTGTGTGTGTGTGTGTGTGTCACGCTGCCCTGCAGCCTGGTCCAGCTGGAAGGTCATCAGTTCATTTAGTGAATGTTTGGGGCAGTTTTTTTCTTCTTCACTGCTCACATCACAGACGCAGAGCAGAGCAGCTCGGAGAGAGTTTAAAATGTGAAACTCAATCAATACATCACACCATCGATTCTTATCAACACTGAGGTTGTCAAAATGTTCAATACCTCTGTACCTGCCACGGGTTTTAAAACGAGACAATCTCTGTTATTTGACGGATCGATAGAATCAGAAAGTACTGAAGCTTTTAAAAAAACAACATCTGTTTTATCAGACAGGAGAGGAATGAAGTTATCAAAAATGGCAAGAAAACTCCTGCACACTGTCAATATTGCACAAATATATCAGCCACGTTTCAGTCCCAACTCCTGTACGCTCCCTAAACTGCAAATATATTGGCAACGTTTTGCATGAATGAATATTTTATGTTGGTGTCAGGTCATTTACAAGACTCCTCCCACATGGAATTATTCAGACTCATTGGCTGAGAGTCAATCAAATATTCCAGCATGTCATTTAGCCAACGTCACAACATCACCATGAACCTTCCTCCAAAAACTATTATAACTATTTTTATTTTACAATAACTTAATCATGTATATACTGAAATATTATCCTCTCACAATCTATGCACACTGCGTATGTAAACACTGTAAAAACTCAACCTCATATATATTAACCATCTGTTACATAACTATATATTTATTATCATGTTCATCTCAGCATTTTTTTGCACTTCTCACCACTGCACTATTGTCTTATTTAGGCTTGTATATATTAATGTTTCTTTTGCTTATATTATGTTTAATGTTTAACTTTGTACATTGAGAGCACAGTTACTGAAGACAAATTCCGTGTGTGTGTGTGTGTGTTTGTGTGTGTGTGTGTGTGTGTGTGTGTGTGTAAGCATACATGGCCAATAAAGCTGATTCTGATTCTGAAATAATAAAAACACTCCAAGAAGTAAGATATACAACCGATACCAACACAGTCCACACAACACAAGACGCAATACAAACAAAACAAATGAATCTACATCAGCTTAGTTCATCCCTTCCCACCTTCCCGCCCTCCGTAAGCAGATACGCAAGGCTTCTATTTTTGCCGGATGCTGTAGCACGGCGCATTAATTTACCACAAAAAAGATAGAGCGTGACGGGAAGTAAGACACCAAAACAACATCAAAACATCTGGTTTATTTTCAGAATAAAACACTCCTTTTTGACAGTTCAGAACAATGACCGTATGTGTGTTTGTTTTTGTGTTTTTAATGGTTTTATACCGACTATCGTATAATCTCGCACTGTTGAGAGTAAATCTGTAAAATTACCGCAAGAACTCCTTTGTCTTGGCACTCCAGCTGTCCCGCTGTGCTACTCCATGCTGTGCACTGGGTGTTGACAGACGAGGGTGCACGGAGCCGTAATGCACACGTATCTGGTGGAAGTTCTGGGTAAGACTGTTGTTAGTAAATGTTCTCCAATCTTTCCTACGCTTTAAAAAAAATTCAGACAAAGCAAAACCGTTATGAAAGAGATATGCCATTAAAGGACCGTTCTTCTGTTCGCGCCTGCAGAAAGTGCTCCTATTGGCTGTTGACACTGTTCACAACTACTAAACTACAAAACAGCTTTTTAAAGAGATGATCTAATGTCATCAGACTTCAGGAAACATTTCATGTGATATGATTTATTTTAATGTACTTGTTGTGTTTATAGTCGAAGAGCAGTGAGCCCTGAGGGACGCCAAGTCTGCAGCTTGACTGTAGTTTTAAAAACACTGCTGCTCACATTTAAGAGAAGAGGTTAAAGTTTACTTTCCTGATAATCACACTCGAGTTTTTCCTTCTTTAGAATCATGTTTTTTTTTTTAGATGAAGAACCTGCAGAGCGTAAATCCACCAGTTTTCTTATCAGACACTCAGAGCTCAGCTCAGACCAGAGTGTAAATCTCCCCACTGGTGTGTTCGAAGATAATCAGACATCTGAAACTTAACAACCAGTAACCACATCTACATTATTCTTTCCACAGTATGTGTGGTTGTTGTCCCCTGATTGGTCAAAGAGGACTCGATAAAAAACATGTGATCAGTTTGAAGGATTCTGTCGGCTCGTCTCTTTAGGATCAAACCGTCTCGTCTCTTTAAAGGTCTCCGAGATCAACTTAAAATAAGCCTCGTTTCATGTACCCAACAAAAAAAGGCAGATTAACTCTGCTGCCACGGCAACCAAAGATGTCACGTGTGTTAATGCTCATTTCCATGACAACGTTATCAGGAGGTCCGTGGAGGCCATCTTAACTCAGAGAGCAGGAAGTCTGATCCCCGTCAGGATCAGGAGGATTAAAGTGAGCCACTTCTGATGATGATGATGATGGAGAGCGAGAACGCTGTTTACCCCGCCCTCACTGAGGGCAAAGGTCATCGCCCACACTCTGACACACAGGAGGGCGTGTGTTATTATTATACAGGTGTCAAGTTAAAACTTTTTATTGTGAAAACCCTGCTCTGTGTCTGTTCAGGTGTGAACGTCCATCTGTTATTTTATGATTCACAACAAACAGAGGTCTACAGGTATCTAAAGAAGTGGGTACAAAGCTGTGGGTTGGGCCCCTCTGTGGGCCACAGAGATCAATATGAAGGGTCCAGAGATAACAGACCTTTTCTTTAACATTACTGAACATTTTCAAGTTCACGCATCAATCAGAAAACTTAAAATAAGAACAGATTCACTGGTTAAATTCACTCGACTGTGATTAGGGGAATCGACTTTTATCTAAGGTGGAGAAATACTCGCTTTAAACTACGCAAGAACATGATGGCTGCTACGAGTCCCCTAAGTCAGTTTGGAGCGCCGGATGTGCACATCCTCAAAAATTAACGCGAAGAGGACGTGAGCTGCAGTATACACATGAAAATGTGACTGACTCAACAGTTGCCGTGACGATGACAGGATGTGTCAATGTGTCGTTGTCACTGCAAAGAGAGAAACATAGTTCTAGGAACTATGTTGGAACCCTCCCCCTATTTTATTGCGTACACACCGCAGGAACTATTTTAGTTCCTAGAACCCGGTTTAGAGGAACCCTTTTAGCTCCTGCTTCAGAGTAGATACCATGGCTTTGTGAATGCAGAAAAAGTTCTCAGGGAACTCTCTACTGGATAGTTCTGCGTCAAAAAAGTTCCCAGAACTGTTTGGTCCAAAAACACCTTCTAGCCTCACGTCTCTCTGTGATTCAGCCATTTTGGATGGTTGTAGTTTTTTTTAAAGCTTATAATAAATAACAAAGATTGTATCATTTTAAAACACGAGGTATGGCATGATAGTTTCAAAAAGTACTGAAGCTTCAAGAAAACAAAATATTTAGAATCAGCCAGGTGTGCACAGCAGGAGAGGAACTCTTCACAAATTGCAAAAACACATCGGCCACTGTTGTTACTGACAGATCTTTGGATTCTTTTTCTTTATATTGTTAAAATAAGAGGTGGTTGTGAACAGGAAGTGCTGCAGCTATGTTTTAATGTTTTTTGGGAGGAAACTACAACTCCCAGTGCTGACTGTTTCTGGGGCTTGTGAGGGGCGGCTGATTGAAAATTGGGCGGACATGGAGGTCAGAGTAACAGTCAACAAGCAGCGCCACGTACTCTCCACTCTCTCTCTTCACTGAAAACAAAAAAACAACAAAAATCTGAACTCACTAAAAAAGGGAACGGGCTGGCGGCTCAGGAGGGCTGAGCATAGTGTTGTAGTGCTCCAAATCGGTCTTCGTTTCAAGACGGGTCTCGAGATAACTTTTTGAAGGTGATTAAAAAGTAATTATTAAAAAATGTTTTTAAAGGTCCCATATTATACTAAATCCTCTTCACCATGTTCCTCTAACTCTAACATGTGTCTCTAGTCCATCTACAAACCCCCCAATGATGAAAAAATGCCATCCTCTCCATCTTCTCTCTGCTCCACTTTTCAGATAATGTGTGCTCAAACAGGCTGTTTGGAGATTTTCCCTTCATGACATCACAAAGGGCAGTAGCCCCTCCCCCAGGTGGGTGACACTCCCACAGCTAGGTGTTTGTTCTGTCCTCTGAGTCTGCCTTCTCACCGTAAACAATAGGACATGGAGCGAGAAAGACCAGAGTACACCCAAGCCCTTCCAGAGAGGGGGCGTGGTCAGACACAGCTCATTTACATATTTAAAGGTACAGACACAGAAACAGCCTGTTCTGAGCAGGGCTGAAATAGAGGGGTTTATAGACATGATCAAATACAGGATCAGAGTGGATTTAGAACAAGAAACTTCACCCACATGTTTTGAGGAGCTCTGAGACTTATTTACACTGAAGAAGAGGAGGAGAATATGTCTCCTTTAATACACAAACACATTTTGTGAATTTAGCAACAAACAGATAAACTAACCCATACTAACACCTCGGCGTCCTCAGGTCGACTGTTTGTGATGTTAAGATTCTTCTTCTGTCAAATTCGACCTCCAACATCACATCGTCCTTCTTTTCTTACACTACCGGAGCTTCACTGATGAGTCTGAACAGCCACACTGTCTGCTGTAAGTCTGCACCTTTGAATCATCCAGGTCGCACATAAAACAATACAAAAAAAAACGAAAGGAGGATGACCTCTGAGCACGGCATCGTGTGACGGTGGTGACATTTTTATGTTTTTTAAATTATGTGTGAACACCGCAGAAACATTTGTGATGCAAAGAGCACACGAGAGGAGAACAAAGTCGCTCGCACACAAAGGTCACGTTTTAGAAAAGAGCAGCAACACGGAGTCATCTTCCTGGAATAAAATAATTTTAGTGAAGTAGAGCTTCAGGTTATTCTGTTTCCTGTGACTGGAACAATTCTCAGAGTCATACCTGCACAGAACTCCTGAAAAACTCCTGAACATTTGCTTCCTCTGCCACTTTCACAATGTTTTTTTTTTTTACATCATGTCCCGCCTCAGGAGACACCCCCCATTAGACAGTTTGACTAAAATCCGATTTGAGAAAATGCAAAGTGTTGCCTCACTTATCGTATGGCAGGTAACTGGACCACAGCATTTTCATCACCGTACACAGCAGAGTCTTGAGATGGATGCCTGTTCGATGCCACGGCAACAAAACTAGAAGTCCTCACCCCCCGATATCGGATCATTTATTGTTTCTAATTCACAGAAATTGCTTTTGGTTAATGTACGACTCAAATAAAAAAAATTACTTTCACATTGTCTAAAAAATTGTCTTAAAAAATAGAGGTAACCTGGGGCGTCAGTGGCCCAGTGGTTATTTTGTGCACACTCAGTACGGAGGCTGTAGTCCTCCAGGCAGGCGGATTCAAATCCAGACTGGGACTCCTTTCCTGCATGTCATACCCCCCCTCTCTCTCTCTCACTCTGCGGTTTCAGACTCTATCCACTGTCCGGTCTCTAGATTAAACACGTCTTTAATAAAGTGGACGTTAACCTTTTGTTTTCGTTTGGCTGTTCGTTTACATGTCAACAGCGTTTTCTGTGAAACATCTCCAACCCCTCTCCACTCCCATTCGCATGAAGTAGTTATCAATTAGAAAGCACCATCAAGCACAAGCGGCGGACAAAAATATTCCTTTGCTCGAGCTGTAATAACCTGTGTCCTGCATTGTTGTGTTAGCATGCTAATGTTAGCGCTCTTTAGTTAGCTCGTAGCTTCACATTGTTGTGTTAGCATGCTAATGTTAGCGCTCTTTAGTTAGCTTGTACCTTCACATTTCATGTAAACTGACACAGAATGAGCGTGATCTAAAAACTCTTACTAACATCCAAATAATCAGTGAGTATGTTCTTCTTCTCTCTAGTTCTTGACTAAAACAGCTTTTATACACAAGGGGAGGAGCCGGCCGTCCCGTCCATGTAAACACGGCTCTGACAACAACACAGCCAGCGGGACTCGAGCTTCTCCCTCATTGTAGACAGTCAGGACTCAGAGACACATTTACACAGGACAGACTTTATGATTTATTTATGTGGAACATGTTGATCATTCTTTCTTTAAACCTCGGTCATTATCAGGACGCTCATCAGCATATGTTTCATGATAAATACACATATTCTTTTTGTTATATCGCCCGGCTGTACTCAACAGATTTTATGTCAATAAAACTGATATATCTCATTTTTCATGGTCTGTGTTTGTCCAATCAGAATCAAAAAACTTCAGGGCTGCTTCACTGACTTTACATGAAAAATAAAATCACAATTTAGAGTTTAATCTTTACATTTACTGCCCTCTAACTAAACCTGTGAGAGACATATCAGAGTGTTCCCTGCAGTCCTGCACACACAGTTAGCCTCTCTTCATCTGATGGTGAAGGAATCAGTAATTAATTAAAATAAATATCATCTGTGTTTCTGTATTTCTGTTTGCTTTAGGGCACCTTGATGTTTTTCCACCTCACAGGTGTTTTGGAGGTTAATTAGGAACGTTTACTGTGTGCAGAGAGAAGCTCTGTTGTGACAGAAACGATCGTTTTCGGTCAGGCTGCAGATTATTATCACGACTAATCGATTCGTATTTTCATCCAAAATGTGTAAAAATCTGAATAACCCCAGGGCAGTTTGTCTGAGCCCGTCTTCAAAATGTAGCCTGACTGATTTGGTCCAAAACTCTTCATTTAGTCAGCAAAGAGTCATATTAACGAGGCTGCAATTAAAAATACTTTTACAGTCTTTTTTGTAAATTGACCGAAGCAGCAGATCATCATTCAACATCATCATTAAACAGATTAATCGATCGATCATGTTGGGACAGAAGGAGTCCCAGAAAGTGAGTCAGACTCATCCTGATCTGAACCATCAAACTTAAAGAGAGTCACCGGACATTTCAGCTGCAGATTAAAAATCTAAACGTGTCTTACTTTTGCTCCTCTCCTCGTACATCTCCGCTGTTTCCCTCTCAGCTGCGGACACCGATCATCGTCTTTAATCGATCGATCAGTTTCTGCTCGCTGCGATCCTCATCGGCTCCGTTCACGCTCACCGACAACTTCTCTGCATTTTACCCGCCAAAAGGTTCATTTAAACCCAATAAATCCACTCCTGTCGGTCTGATGAAGCTGCTGGTCGATTAGTCGAATAGTTGAGTGATCGATTTTACATCCAACAGGCAGAAAAAAAGTGGAAATAGATCTCAGATAAATCCAGAGAGAGACCGGGAGAGAAATTCTGCTTCTTTTTTCAGCTTCACTTCACTAATCTGACTCTCTCTCTCTCTATCTGTTCATCTCTCTCTCTCTCTCTCTCTCTCACACACACACACACACACACACACACACACACACACACGCTCTCTCTCTCTCTATTTTCCAATTGGGGATTAAATAGAGAAAAAAAATCGCTGTGTGTTAAAGGGGAGGGCAGCTGGAGCATTAAAGGCGCAGAGAATAAAAAAGGACTGCTGCAGAAGGTTTGTTTATCAAACAAGGTTTCAATTAATGTAAAGAGATGAATATGATGAAGATGATCTTGTTACTCCAGAGGTTCATGTACGGTGGCCCTGAAGGTCTGCTGTAAAAACATTTCACTGAGCACTTCTTTAGAGGGATGTTTCAGCATTATGAGAATTATATTTGCATTTAACTAAATGTTTTTCTGATTTCGAAAATGTTTTTTATGTTTCACAAAAAAAATATTTTTGCATTTCAAAAATGTCCTGTGTTCCATCATTTTGTGTGTTTCATGAAATGCTTTTTTTGTTTTGCAAAATGTGTTTGAGCTTTGTATTTTTGATTAGATTAAAAATGTTTTTGGTATCAGGACTTTTGTTCCGTTCATGAAATCATTTTTCTTTCTTGAAATGTTTTTTTTGCATTCAGTGAAATTCTTTCCAGTTGAGCTTCAGGGCCACGTATTAATATAACATCTACATGTTTAATTCAAGGTTATCAAACAGCAGATATGGAGCCATGTAATGAATTATAAATGTTATGATTCTAAACATGTTTTTATTTCTTCATGTTTCATATTTTCTGTTTATAAATCTGGAATCTTGTCGTGTTTGAAAGTGAAGGCTGAACAGGTAACGACGTCCTCACAGGTCTATTAAAGTCTGAGAGTCTGAGAGTCTGAAGATGAGACACTGACCTTCACACACACACACACACACACACACACACACACACACACAGGTGTATTACAGTCTAATCTTTGGTTTGATGAAGTCCTGATGTTCAATTTCAACTCAAAGTCAAGAAGAAAAAACTGAATCTCCCCCCGATCCTTCTCTGTCCTCCTCATCTTTCTTCCTACCCCCCCGACTTGTCTTCCCTCCTCTCTCCTATCCCCTCCTCCCCCTCCTGTGTCCAAGACTTTCCTCCTCTCCTCTCCCTCCCCTCCTCTCTCCTCCATCCTCATCTTCCCTCCTCTGTCCTTCACTCCTCTCCTCTCCCCTTTTCAATTCCCCCTTCTCTCCTCCTCTACCCTCCACTCATCCCTCCTCCTATCCCTCCTCCTCTCTCCTCGTCTTGCCTCCTCTCCTCTCCTCTCCTCTCCTCTCGTTCAGGTCTCACCCTGACAGCCCGACATCATAAATTAAAATATGTCTTTAAAATCTCGACATGTTTCGTTGCACTGACGACATCGTGCAGCTGTTGTTTCATTTCCATCTCTAGAAATCTGTGAATTTTTTCTGTTTCAGAAAAACCATCGGCCTCTTTATTCCTGTTAGATAATGTTTCTTTCACAAACAATAAACTCAACAATTCGGTAATTTTTTGTGCTTATCAAATTTGATTTTAGAAATCAGCACATTACAAACATGTACTGTGATATTCTCAGATGAGCGTATGTGGACATTAACATGTGATTCACTCAAATGTGAAAGTGTCTCTGCATCAGAACAAAGGAATCACGACGATGACATGAGATCCAGAGGGACGGATAAACATTTATCTGGCACCGCAAACACGACAAATGAACATTTGCATCTGAGAGTCTTTTTAGTTGAATGAACACTCTGACAGCTCTGCCTCACTCTGGTGATGAAGAGTCACAGATCTGAGCTGACAGAGTGATTGAAAGATCTCCTGATCAGATTCAGATCTGTGAACATCACTGGGACCAGTATGGGTTAGTTTATCTGTTTGTTACTAAATTCACAAAATGTGTTTGTGTATTAAAGGTCACATATCCTCTTCTTCTTCTTCAGTTTAAATAAGTCTCAGAGCTCCTCAAAACATGTGGGTGAAGTTTCTTGTTCTAAATCCACTCTGATCCTGTATTTGATCATGTCTATAAACCCCTCTATTTCAGCCCTGCTCAGAACAGGCTGTTTCTGTGTCTGTACCTTTAAATATGTAAATGAGCTGTGTCTGACCACGCCCCCCCCCTCTGGAAGGACTTGGGTGTACTCGGTGCTTTCTCGCTCCATGTTCTATT
>NC_083626.1:28839263-28859263 GCF_963584025.1 Labrus mixtus
TGCTCCCTCTGCTTCGTCGGCGGCGTATGAATGGATGAGTTAATACTGATGGACTAATGAAAGGAGCAGTATGTAACTCTGACCCCCTAGTGTTTAAAATGGGTACTGCAGTCTAAATTCTAAACATCATAGAGAGCTGCCCCTCCCTCCTCTCTAGACTCCATGCTCACACAGGTCACCATGTGGTGGACTCTGAAGCTTCAGTGTTTATCCAGCTCTGCATGGGTCTGTAAACCTTTCTGTGTTCTAACCTCTCTCCATGTTTCAAAAGCATCTCCAATATTGATCCTAGTTTGAGCACGTTTCTGCTCGTGGAGCTTATTAGAAACATGCAGAGGCTTTTTAGGTCGGGTACAATCACTTCTATCTGAACCACTTCTCTTGACCGCTTCCATCGCTGCAACACCTGTTGACCTGATAACTGCTCTCATATCTGGCAAACCGAGGGGCGTCCAAAACGGCCGTGTAGGGGGGGGGGGGGGGGTTAATGTCAGGTTACATTAGTGATTAAAAGCTCAGTCTCTGCACACACCAACCTACTGAAATAACATCAGGGGAAACCAAATCTACCATCCAGAAGCTGTCCTCAGTAAACACTAATTCATCAGTGGCGTTAGTAAATACATTCACGGGATATGTGTTTTAGTTAAATGATGACATCATCAGCTGCTCTGTAATGAGTCATGTTCACTTCACTTCCTGAAGACAAACATTAATAACAGATCTCTTCATAATGTTCAGACTCATGCAGATGGAGATCTCTGCTCTCTGCTGCAATAGAGGATCTTTGAACGAGATGCTGATGTCAGCAACAACAGAGAGAGAGAGAGTATAAATCAAGTATCTCCTCTGAAAATAACTCTGTGAGTCATGACTGTCTACAATGGGTGTAACACCCGAGTCCCACTGTCTGTGATGTTTTCAGAGTTTTCAGAGTCCTATCTTCACTTTGTTTACATCGCCCGGACGGCCGGCTGACTCCTCCCCTCGTGTATAAAAGTTGTTTAATTGAGGGACTAGAGAAAAGAAGAATAACATACTGTACTCACTGCTTAACTGTGTTTCTAGATCACGCTCATTTCAGGTAAATTTACATGCAGTGTGAAGATACGAGCAGAATAAAGATCGCTAGCATTAGCATGCTAACACAACAATGCAGCGCCAGTTGTTTTGGTTTCATGCTGGTGCTCAAGGGCGACATCTGCTGGATCAAAAAATCACATATAAAGACTTTAAAGTCCCCAAGAAACAGAAATGCGAGAGTATCTCACCGCTACTTCGTATTTCCTACTAAAACAGGATAGAACCAATCACAAGACAGGAAGGCGGGATATAACATTGGGATGAATTTGATTGGATGTATGAAAGTTCAGTGACTGAATTAGCTGAGGGTACACCTAGCAGACAGCTAGGAGCTCCCACCTGTCACTCAAAGAGGCCACGCCCACTAATTCTACATCACTTTAAGCCTTAATATAATGTAAACAGGTGAGTTGTATGAACATTCAGCCCGAACAGTTGAAGAAAGAAATGAGCTCTAGAGACACAAACTGTTCTTTTACCAGGATGTAAACATGTTTATTTTAACATAGAGCTCTATGAGGACTGACTCACTGCAGGAGACAGACTCTAGTGGACACTGAAGGAACTGCAGCTGTAAAGTTAGACATTTTAACATAGAGCTCTATGGGGACTGACTCACTGCAGGAGACAGTCTCCAGTGGACACTGAAGGAACTGCAGCTGTAAAGTTAGACATTTTAACATAGAGCTCTATGAGGACTGACTCACTGCAGGAGACAGACTCTAGTGGACACTGGAGGAACTGCAGCTGTAAAGTTAGACATTTTAACATAGAGCTCTATGGGGACTGACTCACTGCAGGAGACAGACTCTAGTGGATACTGGAGGAACTGCAGACTTGATGTCACAGCTCTGAGGGTGATGGATGAAGGAAACACGTTTAGATCTGTTAGAGGTGACACAACAGAGACTATGCTGTTGGTCAAAGTTACGATGGGGGGTGTTCAGGTGGGGGCAGGTGAGAATCCTGACTCTTATTTTCAAGCTAGCGCTCTGTCTCACACACTCACACACACACACACACACACACACACACACACACACACACACACACACACATTAACATGCTGATGTCAGCCTATCACCCTGAATACCCCCCACATCACTGGCTCCTCCCTCTGGAGGTGGAGCTTTCTCTTACTTCCTTCCCTTTTCCTCCTTCTTGCCCCGCCCCCTCAACTCTCTCTCTCTCTCTCTCTCTCTCACACACACACACACGCGCGCTTCCTTTATCATCACCCTCTCTTTCCTTATTGCCTGTACTGTATGAGAGAGAGAGAGGATGGTAGAGAGACATTAACTCGTCGTTTCTTTCACTGTGTAGTAAAGCTCCATTAAGCTGCTGCTGCACAGCTACCTGCAGGCACACACACACGCACATGCACGCACACAGACACACACACACACACACACACACACACACAGGAACACACACTAGCATTTTTTACCTGCAGTGGACATCACGCACTGACACACACACACACGCACGCACACACGCACGCACGCAGCAGCAGCAGCAGCACCGAGGGAGAGATCGATACACCGAAAGCCCGGAGAGGATTTTTTAACCGGAGCGGAGAGAGGAGCGTCGCGAGAGGCTGAGAGGGAGAACCGGAGGAAAAACGGAGGAAATATGAAGGTAACGGAGCAGCGGGGGTCCACGTTTGTTTTTAACGGGTCTGTGGGGGCACGAGGCAGTTGGGGCGCGCGCTCGGCCGTTCTGACCGAGAAACCCGGTTTGTCGGTGATTGAGCTCCTGCAGGTACAAACGGCTCCGTCAGCACATTCACACCGACACATGCGACCTGCAGCCCGGGGAGGGCAGCCGCGGAGGGTCGGTACCTCCATCACCACCTCCATCAGCGCAACCGTGTGTGTGTGTGTGTGTGTTTGTGTGTGTGTGTTTGTGTGTGTGTGTTTGTGTGTGTGTGTTTGTGTGTACCTGAAGGTCTCATCTGTCACCGTGTGTAAGTGAACACAACCAGCTGCTGTGGGATCAGTGTGAGTGACACCGTGTGTGTCCGTGTGTGTGTGTGTGTGTGTGTGTGTGTGTGTGTGTGTGTTTACAGCTGATCTGCGCTATAGAAGCTGCTCTTTGTCTGCACGGAGCGTAAATGAATGACAGCAGGAGGAGGTGCTGGTAGTAGGAGCCTGGAGGTGACTGATGGAGGAGAGGTGGTGCTGTGTGTGTGTGTGTGTGTGTGTGTGTGTGTGTGTGTGTGTGTGTGTGTAGATGTGTGATGGTGGATGAGGAGGTCTGCTCCTGAGTTTGTTCTCCAGGTTGTATGAAAACACTGAGAGGAGAGGAGGTGAATCCTCTCACAGTGAGGAATAAAGAGGGTCTAAAGGAGGTGCTGTGTTATTGTAGAGGAGGGGGGGGGGGGGGGGGGTGCATACAGAAGGACTCTGTGTAGATCAGTGTATTTCTGCACAGGAGATGTAATGAAGGGAGCAGGAGGTGCATGTATATAAATATTGATCAAGTATGCTCCATGTTTACACTGTTATCACACAGCAAACAAACATATTCAGATCGAGTATAAACATGCAATAAAAGGTTAATCATAGACCGTAACAGAAGATGATGCTAACACATGGTTCATCATCACATGAAGACACATTTGTTACAGTGGATTTACTTCAAATCAAGCCAGACTTTGTTGACGTTCTCATTCAAAAAAAAAATTTAGTCCAGTTTCCTTTTGGATCAAAACTTAAAGGTCCAATCAGTGTGATGTGTAGAGAGTGAGATGATAAAGGTATCTTACTATCTGATCATTAAGGAAACATGTTGAAGTGCTGGCTTCTCTGACAACAATGCAGCAGCCAGTATGTCCTCCTTCTAACTTTAGATTCTGCTCCTGAATGCTCTGGATTTGTTTGGACCAGAGAAGGTAGGCGCTTTTAAGACACGCCCCCACACGGCCGTTTTGGACGCCCCTCGGTTTGCTAGATATGAGAGCAGTTATCAGGTCAACAGGTGTTGCAGCGATGGAAGCGGGCAAGAGAAGTGGTTCAGATAGAAGTGATTGTACCCGACCTAAAAAGCCTCTGCATGTTTCTAATAAGCTCCACGAGCAGAAACGTGCTCAAACTAGGATCAATATTGGAGATGCTTTTGAAAAATGGAGAGAGGTTAGAACACAGAAAGGTTTACAGACCCATGCAGAGCTGGATAAACACTGAAGCTTCAGAGTCCACCACATGGTGACCTGTGTGACCATGGACTCTAGAGAGGGGGGGGGGGGGGAGACAGCTCTCTATGATGTTTAGAATTTAGACTGCAGTACCCATTTTAAACACTAGGGGTCAGAGTTACATACTGCTCCTTTAAGATCTTGAGTCGTTTTTGAAGGAGTAAAGCTGGCTACACATAGACAGCAACAAAGAGTGTGCCGAAGTTTGCCCTCCAATTTTTGATAATCGTAAACAACAAATTGCCCAACACACATTCTGTTTCTGTTGCCGATATAGTTTTAATTTTTACTAAAATCATATCGACGTTTAACAGGAACTTTGCAGCCATCCCAGAACAGCTTTGTTTAAGAAGGTTTTTTTATTTGCATCACAGAACGACGTATTTAACCTCTCATCTACTAAACCGACATGATGACACAGACGTGGAGAGTGTTTCTGAAAACATCATAAAGTGATCAGCCTGAGAGACTCCTCCTCTCCTCCTCTGTTTGTGTTCCTTTTCTCTATGTGGTTACTGCTTGATTGTTTAACTCTTTTATCTTCCAGTTTAGTGAAGAAGTGTTTGACCTTTGACCCTGTGTCATCATGCTGAATGGATGAGGTAAAGCAGTATGAGTACATGTCCCCTGCACCATTCAGCCTCTAAAACGTTGAAGGTTTCAGTGTCGCTGGTTGAAGGTTCAGGAAATGACATCACAACTGTCATTTCTAAATCTGACCTCCTCCTCGCTCTCCCGTTAGCTTTCCGCTTTTGAATTGTTGCAGAGGATTTATTTTGAAGGCAGCTCAAATGGAGTGTAAAGGAAGGAGAGGTGAAAACATTCAGTCTGAGCGGCAGCAGTGTGTGTGTGTGTGTGTGTGTGTGTGTGTCTGTGTGTGTGTGTGTGTGTGTGTGTGTGTGTGTGTGTGTGTGTGTGTCTGTGTGTGTGTGTGTGTGTGTGTGTGTGTGTGTCTGTGTGTGTGTGTGTGTGTGTGTGTGTGTGTGTGTGTGTGTGTGTGTGTGTGTGTGTGTGTGTGTGTGTGTGTGTGTGTGTGTGTGTCTGTGTGTGTGTGTGTGTGTGTGTGTGTGTGTGTGTGTGTGTCTGTGTGTGTGTGTGTGTGTGTGTGTGTGTCTGTGTGTGTGTGTGTGTGTGTGTGTGTCTGTGTGTGTGTGTGTGTGTGTGTGTGTGTGTGTGTGTGTGTGTGTGTGTGTGTGTGTGTCTGTGGTGTGTTCAGAGGATGTTGTCCTCAGGTTAATATTTATTCAGCTCTGCAGCCACATGACTGAACAAACTGAAATAAAACCAACAGAGGAACAACGGAGAGAGAGAGCAGAGGAATGAGGAGGAAGAGGAGTCGACACAGAAACAACAGAACAAATCAAAATCAAACTTCAGACTGGGGGGGGGGGGGGGGGGGCATGATACTGAGATTTTCAACTTTGATTTGATGCTAGTGTAAATCAAAAGATATCGATACTCGTTTGAAACCACGGCAACAGATATAGTGTCTCTTATTTACTTATTTTTTACCAAAAGTCAATTGCACAAAAAACTTTGAGAACATTTTGACAGGACGAGGAGGTGCAAAACTTAAACTCTGAGGAGGAGAACGTAGAGGAAGGAGTCTAGTAACATTTGTAAAAGAGGGTGAAGCAACTCTCTCTCTCTCTCTCTCTCGTTCTCTCTCTCTCTCTGTCTCTCTCTCTCTCTCTCGTTCTCTCTCTCGTTCTCTCTCTCTCTCTCTGTCTCTCTCTCTCGTTCTCTCTGTCTCTCTCTCTCTCTCTCTTTCTCTCTCTGTCTCTCTCTCTCTCTCTGTCTCTCTCTCTCTCTGTCTCTCTCTCTGTCTCTGTCTCTCTCTGTCTCTGTCTCTCTCTTTGTCTCTCTCTCTCTCTCTCTGTCTCTCTCTCTGTCTCTCTCTCTCTCTGTCTCTCTCTCTCTCTCTCTCTTTGTCTCTCTCTCTGTCTCTCTCTCTCTCTCTCTGTCTCACTCTCTGTCTCTCTCTCTGTCTCTCTCTCTCTCTCTCGTTCTCTCTGTCTCTCTCTGTCTCTCTCTCTCTCTGTCTCTCTCTCTCTCTCTCTGTCTCTCTCTCTCTCTGTCTCTCTCTCTCTCTCTCTCTCTCTCTCTGTCTCTCTCTCTCTCTGTCTCTCTCTCTCTCTCTCTGTCTCTCTGTCTCTCTGTCTCTCTCGCTCTCTCTCGTTCTCTCTGTCTCTCTCTCTCTCTCTCTCTGTCTCTCTCGCTCTCTCTCGTTCTCTCTGTCTCTCTCTGTCTCTCTCTCTCTCTCTCTGTCTCTCTCTGTCTCTCTCTCTCTCTCTCTCTCTCTCTGTCTCTCTCTCTCTCTGTCTCTCTCTCTCTCTCTGTCTCTCTGTCTCTCTCTCTCTCTCTGTCTCTCTCTGTCTGTCTCTCTCTCTCTCTCTCTCTGTCTCTCTCTCTCTCTGTCTCTCTCTCTCTCTCTCTGTCTCTCTCTCTCTGTCTCTCTCTCTCTCTCTGTCTCTCTGTCTCTCTGTCTCTCTCGCTCTCTCTCGTTCTCTCTGAGAGAGCGCTCAGCAGGGAGTGAAATGAAAGATGAAGCGTGTGAACCGGCAGTTTGTTTAATAAACGTTAAATCAGAACAAGTGGATCCAGTTCAGTTTCAATCAGACGATGATTAGTGGATTAAAGGAGCGGCAACATACGGAAGCCCTGAGAGGACAAACATACAAACATTTCAGTTTTCTCCCTTCTCCTGCGGTAACGAGTACATTTGTTTTATTTAACCATCGTGATGATCATAAAACGAGATGTGATCGGCGTTGTGAGCAGACGGACTGAAGACGCTCGGAGGCATCAGACGAATGTGGCGTGCTCGTCGCTCGCTCGCAAATATCTCTGTTAAAAAACAATCTGCAGTTTAGAATCAGGTCGTTAAACAGGAAGTGATTTTTCTCTTTGTCTGATATTTACATGAACAAATCTCCAAAGAGGCTCCAAGAGCACAAACACGGGCCCAGAGGTCAAAGGTCAGGGACTGAATTAGCTGAGGTGACACCTGGCACTCACAGCTCCGATTAGACGAGTTACGACCCGATCTTCTTTATGATTGGCCGGTTGAAAGAGAGCCCGGGTGACGTCAACAGAACCTTTCTGAAAAGTTTAAATATTTTCAACTCGGAGCGGCCGCACAAAAAAAAGGCAGAGCGCTCGGAATAGAGAAGCTAGGTTAGCTAGGTTAGCTAGGTTTCTCAACGCCCGCCTGCTCAGAAAAAAACAAAACGCTAGGGCTTAATACGACATATTAAAGTTCTTACATTTGGTTTAGTTCACACATAAACGTGTTTAATCGTTGTGTGATGTTTGACTGAAACCTGAACTGAAACAAAGCGACCGACTCTGTAAGTCAAAGAGAGGTTAACGACTGTGACGTCTCACTCTGATGTAAAGTCCAGAACCAAAATATGGAGAGAAGGAAAAAGACTAAAACGAGGAAATGAAGAGAGAAGAGAAGAGGAGGAGCAGATCTGGGGTCAGAGAGAGGTGAGAATCAGGATCTGAAGGAGGAGAGAGGAAACCACAGAAGAAGAGAGGAAACCACAGAAGAAGAGAGGGAGGAGGATCAGTGTGATCTGTGACTGATACATTTCATACAGAGAGAGAGCAGATCTGATCTGGAGTCAGCTCTGAGTCTGAATGTGTTCAGTCAGCAGATCCGTCTCTGCAGTCTGACTCAGCTCGTGAGGAGAACTCTGCCAGATTACACAACCGGAGATATCACTCCGTCTGAGCGTCGCTGCTGCCGACCAATCAGTACCTCTCATTCTGCGGATTATTGTTTCACACTTTCTGTCTTTCAAAATGGGATCAACGCTCAAAGTTCCCAAAGAGACAAAAGAGACAGACGCTTCACTCAGTCACCACATCCATTATCGATACCGCTCTTCCTGTTTGGGGCCGTGGTCGAGAGGCGGGGCTACACCCTGGCGTGGTCGCCAATCAACCACAGGGCTGACATGTAGAGACAGACAACCAGACACAATCAGAGTCACCAATCAACCTAACGAGCTGCTGAATTGCTTGCTAATTGTCCGCTCTGTGAATTTCAGTTTCCTCTTGCAAACAGTGTGACATCTCATGCTTTTATTTTGAAGGTGGACAAACATATGTGTGGCGCTTTCTCTGGACGAGCTGTTGACTCGTCAATAAAAAAAAATGTCTCCAGTGTTGACACAAGTCCAAGCTCGACATTTCAATCCTGATGTGGGTGAAGGAAAATCGGGGTAAAAACACTCCAACAGGAAACAATAGAACAGCTGATTTTTGTCGCTGGCGTCTTGTAGCGTGCTGTTTTAACTTTAAATCAGATGTTTGTTTATAGAGATCACTAGATCATCGTTAGATTACCGCTGACTAACCCGACCCCGTACAGATTCTATATTCAACAACTCTCCGTCTCTCAGCGACCGTCAGCTGACCTGTCTGCTGATGACATCATCATCCTCACAGACTTTGTCCCGTGTGGTGATGATGTCATAGGAGGCCGCTCGCCGTGTGAGCAGACTCCCACAGATTCAGTCTGACAGCCGCTGTCAGAGACGCTCAGCGTTAAAGAGAGGAGGGAGCGACTGCACGGAGCGCCTCCTCCATCCTCCTTCATCTCCTCTTTCTCCTCATCCTCATCTTCCTCCTCCTCTACTTCTTTATCTCCTCCTTCATCCACCTCCTCTTCCTCTTTTCCCTCCTCCTTCATCCACCTCCTCTTCCTCTTTTCCCTCCTCCTTCATCCACCTCCTCTTCCTCTTTTCCCTCCTTCTTCATCCACCTCCTCTTCCTCTTTTCCCTCCTCCTTCATCCACCTCCTCTTCCTCTTTTCCCTCCTTCTTCATCCACCTCCTCTTCCTCTTTTCCCTCCTCCTTCATCCACCTCCTCTTCCTCTTTTCCCTCCTTCTTCATCCACCTCCTCTTCCTCTTTTCCCTCCTCCTTCATCCACCTCCTCTTCCTCTTTTCCCTCCTCCTTCATCCACCTCCTCTTCCTCTTTTCCCTCCTTCTTCATCCACCTCCTCTTCCTCTTTTCCCTCCTCCTTCATCCACCTCCTCTTCCTCTTTTCCCTCCTTCTTCATCCACCTCCTCTTCCTCTTTTCCCTCCTCCTTCATCCACCTCCTCTTCCTCCCCCTTCTCTATCATCCTCAACATCCTCTTTCAAATCTTCCACCTCCATCTTCCACTTTCCCCTCCTCCCCTTCCCTCCTTCTTCGTCTTTGTTCTCCTCATCTTCCTCCCTCTTTCAATCATTCTCCTCGTCCTTCATTTTTTCCATTCTTGCCCTCCTCTTCTGCCTCCTTCTTCCCTTCCTCCATCCTCCATCCCCCTGCTCTCTCTTCCCTTCCATCTCCTTCCCAATCATCTTCATTCTTTTTCCCCTCCTCCATCATCTTCACCCCCCCCTTCCTCCTCCTCCCCTCCTCCTCCTCCTCACGGGGAGATTTCTCCCTCTCCTCTCAGGGTGCAGCGACCTCCCTGACCTCTGACCTCTGTCCTGCTGGTTGGCTGCAGACTGAACACAGAAACAGGAGAGGAGAAGAATCAGTCTGAGTGTTTGTTTTTCTGTTTTAAAACTACAAACTGAGTCAGGGATGAAAACGATGAATCAGGAGCTAAAGGAACTCTAATCAGTGTTTTTAAAATATATTCACACTCTGCTCTTAAAGTCAGTACAAATTAACCAAAACTACAGTAACTGAGAACAAGACGTAACCGGGGGATAAAAATCTAATTATGAATGAATTAAAGTTATTTGTTCAGAATCAGAAATACTTTATTCATCGCAGGGGGAAATCCAGTGTTACCATTGCGCTTCACCGGTACAGCAGTAGGAAAAAAAATGAAATAGAGATAATAAAATAATCAATAAGTACCCAGTAGGGCTACAATAATAAGATCTTTACAAGATAAAGCAATATTTACATTATGAATGTATGTTGAATGTTCTTTTAGAAAGATGCGTTTTCCTTCTAATCACAGAAATGACGTTGAGAAATAGGCGATCAGTGGTGGTCTAGACCGGTCTAGATTTGAAATCCAGAGTCCGCCCAGTCTCAGACCGAGTAAAAAAGCTTTCGATTCTGAGACAGAGACCTTCAAAAAGTGGTCTCAAGACCGGACTTTTATTATGTTCAATAAAAGTGTGTTTTCCTAAATCGTACATTTCCGCTGCTCATGACTCTGCACAAACGTTCTGTGTGCACTCCGGGCCTCAGGAGTTCTTCTGGTGACGGCAGACGCACAAAAACCGTCCGGCAAGGCGCACTAAACATTTGTTTTTTATGTGCATGTAAGTTCAGCATCCTAGGGGAAACCCTAAAAGCAAACAACGGTTACACAAATCTACAAACATGAACAGAGGTTTTTTAGGAGGTTTTGAGGAAAGCGCTAATTACAATGCTAACACTTTTATGCTAAGCTAACCAGCTGCTGAGAGTCAAAACCATTAAAGTCTTTCTATGTGATTTTTCACACTTAAATATATAAATCAAGTATATCCTCTGAAAATAACTCTGTGAGTCATGACTGTCTACAATGGGTGTAACACCCGAGTCCCACTGTCTGTGATGTTTTCAGAGTTTTCAGAGTCCTATCTTCACTTTGTTTACATCGCCCGGACGGCCGGCTGACTCCTCCCCTCGTGTATAAAAGTTGTTTAATTGAGGGACTAGAGAAAAGAAGAATAACATACTGTACTCACTGCTTAACTGTGTTTCTAGATCACGCTCATTTCAGGTAAATTTACATGCAGTGTGAAGATACGAGCAGAATAAAGATCGCTAGCATTAGCATGCTAACACAACAATGCAGCGCCAGTTGTTTTGGTTTCATGCTGGTGCTCAAGGGCGACACCTGCTGGATCAAAGAATCACATATAAAGCCTTTCAATTATTACCCAAAAAAATAAAGGTGGCATAAGATTCACATTTAAGCACCTGAAACCTGCACCTGTTCTCTCTCTCTCAGTCAGAGAGATGTTTTAACGGTGTAGTTTTTACAGCGCGCTCTGTAATGCGTCTCCGAGGAGCGACCTGTCAGCTTCAGACGGCGGGCGTCACCTCGAGGCTCGCAGCCTCTTTTCTCCCCGCACATCATTCATAACAAACACTGACTCATGACTCACGCGCTCCCTCTGGGAGTTGTAGTCTTTTTACATCAAAGATCTTCTATTACGACGCCGCTCGGAGCAGAGCGCGGCTAACGAGCAAAGAATGAGACTCGTGTTCAGAGCAAACGAGTGTTTAATCATCAGAGGAACACACGCGCTCTTCAGGTTCATGTGAGGAGTCATACACACACACACACACACACACACACACACTAGGGTTGTCATGACACCAGAATTTTAAACTTGGACATGAATAATCAAACAATATCGATACATAAACATTTCAGTGTGCAGGAGTTTGTCTGCAGTTTGTGATGCATTCATTCCTCTCATACACTTAAATCAGTTTTATTAAAGCTTTGGTCCTTTTTGATGTTATTGATCATTAAAGTGCGACGTCTCACTCCTCAGATCTTTCTTTTTGTCCTGTAAGAAGACGAGAGTCGTTCCTCCTCACTTCACCCTGCAGAGTATCTTCTCTGTTTCAGCGTCAGAGCTCGTTTAGAGAGCTCGGTCTGAAGATCTGCTGCCTCATTAGAGACGCTCGAAATGTCAGGGAGTCAGCACACACACACACACACATACACACACACACACACACACACACACACACACACACACACACACACACACACACACACACACACACACACATACACACACATACACACACATACACACACGAAGATGAAATTAGGTTGCATACAGTTAGACAGAAAAATAAAGAAAAGGAGGACACAGTAAAGGAAGCATCCACACATATACAGTATGAGGATGTGTGTGTGTGTGTGTGTGTGTGTGTTTGACCTACATATAACCTGCTACACACACACACACACACACACACACACACACACAAACACACACACACACACACACACACACACAATCACAGCAGAGAAGAAATATAATTTTTCACATTAATTATTTGTTCCCTTTAATTTTTTTATTTGCCTTTAACTCCACACACACACCAGCATGCACACACACGTACGCACACACACACACACACACACACACACACACACACACACACACACACACACACACACACACTTGTTGGTTTCAGTCTGTTTCTGTTCGTTTCTATCGTTTCAGTCGCTGCAGCGTTTCTTCTCCTGTCGTCCCGACCTGATGATCTTTGTACTCGCTGCTTCATCATGTTTAATATCAGCTAATGGACTTTAAATATCAGCCGTCCTTTAAAGCCTCAGTATCATCTGAGTGCTGCACAGATCCATCATGTCTGATTATAATCCAACCAGAGCAACATGTATCATCAAATTATCATCACCACACACGGCATGCTGGGAGATTTGCTCTGCTGTCCGTCTGCGTGTCCGTGCTGCTTTTCGTCAGAATATAAAAACAAACCTTTAATCCAGACTCAACACAGTTTATTGAGTTAACAGCTGGCTCTCCTCTCTGAGCCCCAAAAAAAAAAGATACCACATTCTACCCACAGCTCGCTGACGCTTTACAGATCAGGTCAAAAAGCTCCAGCAGCACTTAAAGATCACCTTCATTAAAGGGATACTCCACCATTAGCATTAATCTTTGTATCAGTAGAAACCTGGTAGTATTTTTTTTGAATGGTCGTGCATCCCGCCCTCATTTTCCCCTGAGATAGAATAGAATTACTTTATTGATCACAAACTGGGAAATTGTGGAAAGATGGGAAATCTTTGTATTTCTGAGTCTGTAAAGGAGCTTCCTGTTGCGGTTAGCGGGGTGAAACTACAACTCTAGTTCCTCATATTTTCGACCACTGAAGCTACAGACCAATCACAGATCAGTGGGTGGGAACTCACTCCCAGAATCCAAACTTAACGTCCGTCATATTGCTTGGAAGCTACGCTAACAGGCTCTATGGAGAAAGCTGATAATGGCAAAAAAATATAAATATAGCGGCTGGACGCTGGCCGCAGCAGCCGAGAAACAAAACCGGCCTGTCGGTGGCGGTGAGGACGAGGAGCCGGGGCCGGCTCGAGCTGGGGCAGACTGGTAGTGTCGGTGCTCTCACTGTTTGTCTCTGGACACAGACATAGAGTCTGTTTTCTGACAGGAATTTACAAGATCAATTCTGGAAGAAATCTCTGAATCAGTTGAGGAAACGGTCTCGTGTTGAAGTAAATATGTCTGTAAACCTGACCTTAGTGGGAGTGGCCTGCAGTGCTGTGCATTCTGGGATTTGGTGTCTTTCATCCACATGAAACAAAAAGACACTTTCTGTCTTTTCTTGGCCAAGAAGGCACCAACTTCAAAATGTATTTCACATTTCTACATATATGACCCAATGTCAACACAGATTCATGTTTCATGGTGAAGTATCCCTTTAACTTTATTAGACCGACGCGTTTTCATCAGCATCATCCAGGATGACCCTTAACATCTTTAGTAGAACAATCAAATGAAAACTGAATCATTTTTTATTTTTTTGTTTTCAAAAGTAGTTGTCGGTGTGACTCCTGAAGTGTTTTCACTCTGAGGGTCATGTGATCACTCTGAGGGTCATGTGATCACTCTGAGGGTCATGTGATCACTCAAACATCTGAATGTTTCTCCTCCAGCCTCCTCGTATTTATTCTGCAGAAAGTCAGAGTGAGCTGATGTGAGAACACAGCAGGATATAATCAGGAGAATTCACCTGGAGCCAGTGGGAGGGGCCAGTGGGAGGGGGCGGTGACCTTTATTCCCTGTGATCGCTGCACGACCATTTATTTTACATAAAACGTATTTAAGTTCAAACAGCTTTACGATTCACGAGTGGTCAGTGTAAATAAACGAAAAAAAAACACACCGATCACATGAGCACACAAAGGAACACACACACACACACACACACACACATACACACACACACACACACACACAGACACACACATACACATACACACACACACACACACACATACACACACACACACACACACACACACACACACACACACACATACACACACACACACACACACACACACATACACACACACATACACACACACACACACACATACACACACACACATACACACACACATACACACATACACACATACACACATACACACACACACCACACACACACACACATACACACACACACACACACACACACACACACACATTCCTTCAAACGGTGTGCATACAGAGAGAGATTCAGTCCACTCCCTAAACACACTCTGACTTACATCACACTCTGTACTCTGACCGTCTTATCAGAGAGAGAGAGAGAGCGAGCGAGCGAGAGAGAGAGAGAGACAGAGAAAGTGAAGGAAAACACAGAGAGAAGGACGTTGGGCGAGTGACATAACGGGGGAAATAGGAGAGAGAGAGAAACTAACAGAAACTCCGAGTTAGTTTGGAAATGACAGCTGAACACACACAAACCCATCTGTAGAGGTACGCCACACACACACACACACACACACACACACACACACACACACACACACAGGAAGTTGGGTTCATGTGATGGATCATTAAATGTTGTAAAAGTCTTTTATTTTGATGACTGAATTAACTGAAAGGAACGCGGTGACAGACAGGAAGTGACAGAGAGAGAGAGAGAGAGAGAGAGAGAGAGAGGGGGGCGATCGAGCGTGTGTTAATGATGTGTTAATAGCAGCACATGTCGAGCTCTTACTGTGACGGGTTCAATAAACATCCTGTCTCCTGCTGAGAGACCCCCGCCCTCCAGGATTCACAGACCTCGTCTCCTGAACTGTGGAAAGGATACATCCTTATCACCTTGATACTTAACAATAAGGATGCTTCTTGACCTCCTTACTACATCACTAGGACACTTCTTTATCTCCTTGATCCCATCATCACAACACTAGGATGATTCTTGACCTCCTTATTACATCACTAGGGTGCATGTTTAACTTCTCATCTCCTAGTTGGATAGAGTAAGGACACTCATTTATCTCCTCAAGTATTCAATTTCAGGCTGTGATGCTTCCTTTTCTCCTCATTACATCACTAGGAAGTGTCCTTACCTCATTATTACATCAGTAGTTTGCCTCCTAATTTCTTCACTAGGAGAATACTTATTGCATCTCTAGGATGCTTTTCTATGTCCTTATTACTTCACTAGTTTGCTTGTTTAACACTTAATTACATCATAAGGAAGCTTCTCATCTCCTCATCACATAACGAGGATGCTTCTTTACCTCCTCATTACATCATAGAGGATGATACTTCACTTCCTTATTCCATCACGATCTTGCTTCTTTTCCTCCTGGTGTAAGATCTAGAAATCTTCCTTATCTCCTAACCCCATCCCAGAAGACTTCTGGATTTTCTCATTACATCAGTAGGACACTAAATCATCTCCTCAAGTCGTCAATTGACAATAAGGACACTTCTGTGCCTCCTAGTAACCTAAGCAGGACCCTTCACAACTTCCTCATGGCCTCAATAGATAACAAGGTCCCTTCTTCCTCTCCCAGTTTAAAAACCTACCTAACTGGCAAAGTCGATGCTTTTTCTCCTTCCTACAAATTCAGGATCTTCTCCCATTCTTGGGTGCTTCCTTACCCCCTTAGTCCCTCACTCCTTAAAGCAAGATTTGTTTGCCTCCTAGTCAGCACTCCTCAACACAGTCCCTCTTTTCTTTCTTAGCGTATACTACCCCCAGGAAGATTAGTTACCCCCACGCTACAAAACTAAAACAGTCCTTACTTTCTCTGAAACCTAAGACGCATCCTTGCTTCCTTACTTATTTCTTCAGATTGCGTCGTTAGGAGGCTTTTTTCCCTCCTTGTTTTTTTTCATTACAGCGTTCAGCCGCTCTTTTTTTCAGCATCATTGTTTTCCTCACTTCCTTAATGAGGATGTATCCTTCCTTCCATGCCGTCTTATAAGGATGCTTCCTCACTTCCTTACTTCCTAGAAAGTTTCCTCTTGTTTTGTTTTTCATCAGTTGAATTTAAACTCTCAGATAATCTGCGTCTGTGCTCGGAGACTTTGTGGTTTGTTTGTGGCTCCGACTCCCACCTTCACATATGCTCATCCATATTTAATGCACACACACACACACACACACACACACACACACACACACACACACACAGACACAGACACAGACACACACACACACACACACACACGGCATCTAGCAGAGTGTGTGTGTGTGTGTGTGTGTGTGAGTTTCCCTGTGGGTCTGATTGTGTATAAATGGAATGGTGTCAGTGGCCGGTCTGCCTATGTTTGTGTTTCCATGTTTTTCTTTGTGTGTTTGTTTGTAACTCTGTGTGTGTGTGTGTGTGTGTGTGTGTGTGTGTGTGTGTGTGTGTGTGTGTGTGGCTCCCCGCTGTCTGCCACCATCTGCTGTTCTGTGTGTCTGAAGCGTGAGTCAATGATGAGTCGATGGACGAGAACACAGGAAGCTGTTCTCTGCTGATTCGACACTTCCTCACGACGTTCCTCTGTTGCCATGGAGACGACTTCAAAACCGAAATACATGACTGCGGGGTCTGATTTAAAAATGACTGATTCTTTGACTCTGGAATTCGGTTGAGAGACGCAGAGGAAGTCAAAGAAACTTTCTAATGAGGATGTGAGGAGGAAGAGAACACCTCCTAGCTAGGAATCAAAAGATGTACACAAAGTCCTCGTCTCCTTGACTCCTAACGAGGGGAGAAGGAAGCTTTCTAGTGCAGGAGTGAGGATTTAAAAATAGTTTTTTTAGATGCGCAGAGAGGGGGGAGGAGCCTATGAGAAGTAGAAGAGGCTCCTCACAAAGACTGCAAGAAGGTCACAAACTTCTCGAGCATGCTCAGTAATTTTGTTTCTACTTCCTGTCTGCAGCTCGGCCGCCATGTCTAAAGCGACGGTGAAGAAGCTGCACTGGCGCTCCAAGGTGAATATACATTCATATGATTTAACCAATCAGTGAGAAGCTGAACGGTCTGCTCACCTGCCGTCTCCTCCGTCTTTGTCCTCAGGTGCAGGAGAGCTTCGTCCCGCTGGGCGGCGGCTCCGGAGAGCTCGGTCTGGCCATCGGGGGCGGGGCCGACTACGGCGAGTTCCCCTTCGTCACTGCAGCTCACGGGGGCGGGGCCACGGTGAGCGACATCATCTTGGAGATCGGGGGGACGCCCGTGTTAGGGATGACCCTCGGTGATGTCAGAGGAGTCCTCAACTCCTGTCCTCATCCAATCAGAATCAAGACCGTCTCGCCAGGTCAGCGGGCACGATTAAACACACACACACACACACACACACACACACACACACACACACACACACACTGTTCTGCACATGCTCAGTACGACCGCAGTCAACCTGGGACATATCAGACTTTAAGCATGTGGACAGTGATTCTATTCCAATATTTCTGTCTCAACACCAATGTGCACATTCATTCTGATGACATCACCTCTGTGTGTTTCTGTGTGTGTGTGTGTGTGTGTGTGTGTGTGTGTGTTTCAGGTTCGTCCCTCTGTAAGGACCTCAGGTTGTACCTCAGCAAGTGTTTCACTCCGGGCTCCATGGACAGTCAGCTGCAGCAGCTCATCAGAGAGAACCTGTACCTGAGAGCTGTCCCCTGTAAGACACACACCTGCACACACACACACCTGCACACACACACACACACACACACACACACCTGCACACACACACACACACACACACACACACACACACACACACACACACACACACCTGTACACCCACACAGAGAACACAACAAGAGTGAAAACAATACAATAAGTGGATTTTTTCCTTTTCTAAGCTGATGGTTAAAGTTCAACCCGAGTGAGAAGTCAAATAAACTGTTCGAGTGTTGATGATCTCTGTTAATGATTACAGGACGTGCAGGGTGTGTGTGTGTGTGTGTGTGTGTGTGTGTGTGTGTGTGTGTGTGTGTGTGTGTGTGTGTGTGGTATTGTAGGTGCTGCAGTTAGAGCGGTGAAGTTTGCGAGCCGTGTGCGTGCGTTTCACCCTTTGCACGCCATCATTTTGTCTCAATCGCACAGCTTTAGTGCCCACAAAAGCCGTGCTATTCTTGTTTGTTTATTGAAACACACATGCAAGTTTTAGTCTCCACAAAATCTGACAGAGTGAGACCTCCTCAAACACAGGCAGAAGTGTAAATATCAAACCTTGTAAAAAATTAAAACAAAATAAATTCTGTTCTGATTTCACTCGTTGTTTGTCAGTCAGCAATGACCTCTGTGTGTTGTAGTCCTCAGTCTGCGTCAGGACTACACGTCTGTCCCTCAGTGATGACATCACGCTGTCCTCTCTTGCAGGTACGACCCGGCAGCCTCGCGACGGGGAGATCTCAGGTGTGGACTACAACTTTGTGTCCATCGAGGAGTTTTTCTCCCTGGAGGAGTCCGGAGCTCTGCTGGAGAGCGGCAAGTTCAAAGGTGACAAAAACAAACGCACCTTTAATCATTTACACTGCAAAAAAGACAACAAAACAAAAACTCTCTGAGAAAAACAGCAGACTGTCCCTTTAATGAAACACATTCAGAGATGATACTAAACTCCATTTGATCAATTCTGCTTTTGGAGATGTAAGAAGATTTTTTTTGTAACATTTTTTTCAGTGTGCAGTAAATGTGCTGATTGAGGTTTTTTTTTTAACAGCGTTTTTGGAGGAAAAGAGGATTTAATGTCTCTAATCCTCTGAACCTTAAACGTGCCTCGCTCTGTCCTACATCTCTCTCTCTCTTTAAAACTCCCTGTGTCTCTCGCCCTCGCTCACTTCAGTCTTAATCTGACGGGATTAATGAGACCAAAATAGAAACTGAATTCACACATATTTAAATCCGTGTTCACACTAAACAAATAATGACACTGAGCGACTTTTAAATAGAGAAAGGTTCACCTCTGTCGTCTCACTGTTGATCCTCAAACGCTTTCATTCGTCAGATAAAACGTCTTTTCAAACTAAAGCTTGTTTTTATTTCTTTTATGTAATCACGTCCGTTCTGCATTTCTCATTAGGGATCATCTTCAATCACGATTAATCCAAATTTTAATCACATGTTTGATATTCCATTATTTTGCATTTAAAAAGAGTTTTTGTGAGGCTTTTATTTTGAATGTCCTGTCTTAAGCTGAGAGTAATTCACTTACTGTTTGCTTTTATTTTGAAATAACGTGATAGATGGAAAGTTAGGACATGAGCTTAAAGTTAGAATGATCGACATGTTCCACATAAATAAATCATAAAGTCTGTCCTGTGTAAATGTCTCTGAGTCCTGACTGTCTACAATGAGGGAGAAGCTCGAGTCCCGCTGGCTGTGTTGTTGTCAGAGCCGTGTTTACATGGACGGGACGGCCGGCTCCTCCCCTTGTGTATAAAAGCTGTTTTAGTCAAGAACTAGAGAGAAGAAGAACATACTCACTGATTATTTGGATGTTAGTAAGAGTTTTTAGATCACGCTCATTCTGTGTCAGTTTACATGAAATGTGAAGCTACGAGCTAACTAAAGAGCGCTAACATTAGCATGCTAACACAACAATGTGAAGCTACGAGCTAACTAAAGAGCGCTAACATTAGCATGCTAACACAACAATGTGAAGCTACGAGCTATCTAAAGAGCGCTAACATTAGCATGCTAACACAACAATGTGAAGCTACGAGCTAACT
>NC_083626.1:28874263-28889263 GCF_963584025.1 Labrus mixtus
GTTGCATCAGAGAAAGACTTCCTGTCAGTGTGTGCAGGGCTTTTATTTTGGCGGCCAGCAGAGGGCAGCACAGACTCACCTTCACATCCTGTTTTCTTCTTCAGCTCCTTTAAAGTAATGTTCATATCGGTTTCAGCTTCAGAGGAACGATCAGTCTGTGGATGTCATCGTGTGTTTGAACATTAGGAAACACGTTTGAGCTGCTTGATCTTCAAAATAAAAGAAAAGTTTCTTTGGATGGTCAAAACTTTCTTTTTGATTCTGCAAAACAAATATTGGAGTGTGATTTCTACCATCCACAGAAACGTTGTCTTGGCTTGTTTTGGTTGTTCTGTGATGCTCACCTGTCTCTCTCTCTCCCCCCCCCCTCAGTCCCAGAGTTCACGGAGCAGCCGAGTCAGCTGAAGGGTTACTCCATCCACACGCGGCTCTCCAAAGGTCCCCGAGGCTTCGGCTTCAACATCGTGGGAGGAAGTCGACCCAGAGAGTTCCTGCAGGTGTACAGCGTCACACCTGGAGGACCGCCTGCACTGAACACAGGTACTGATGACAATACACCACCGTCTCCACGGCAACCAGACTCCATTCATAAAAAAAAACAGGGATTTAAAATAGGGATGAGGAAGGAGGGAAGGGATAAGGAAGGAGGGAAGGGAAGAGGAAGGAGGGAAGGGATAAGGAAGGAGGGAAGGGATAAGGAAGGAAGGGAAGAGGAAGGAGGGAAGGGATAAGGAAGGAGGGAAGGGATGAGGGGGTAGGGAGGGAAGGGAAGAGGAAGGAGGGAAGGGATGAGGAAGGAGGGAAGGGATGAGAAACTTCAGGACGTGTCAGGTTCTGGTTTCTGGTTGTTGTTTTAGATTCCTGTCCTCTTACAGCAGACGTTCAGAGAAATGACAGATGGAAATTATAAAAACCATGTCCACGTCTCTGCACAAATGTATAAAAACGATTACTCCCAGCAGTGTGTGACAGCTCAGGGATGTTTTCTGCATTGTCACTTAGCTGGTTTTAAAGTTTTATGATAATACTGTGACACAGAGGTCTAAATAATGTGCTCTCTCTCTCTGGAGGATTATGTTTCTGTTTGGTTCTCAGGTCTTTATGTTTCTCACGGACACAATCTCATGATCTACCACTAATCCAGACACACACACACACACACACACACACACACACACACACACAGACACAGACACACACACACACACTCTCTTTCTCTCTCTTTAATCTGTCCGACACACACACAGCCTCCTTTCTCTCCCACACTGTTAGACCTGCTCACGTGCACTGAGGATAAATAGTCAGGAATGTAACACACACACACACACACACACACACACACACACACACACACACACACACACACACACACACACACACTTCATGAAATCTCCTGGGAACGAGAGAGAGGAGAGTTTCAACATCGCTCCAAAGCAGAGAAAATCTCCCAGAAACTCTGCAGCACTTCAAACAAGTTGAAATGGATGAAAACCGCCTGCAGCGTCTCATACTCAGACTTTAATATTAAACTGTGTAAATAAGGAGTCACTCATAGTTTGACTTTGTGAGCTCAGTCCGATCAGGTTCAGACAAAGTTAACATAAGAGAAGAAGAATGACACTGTAAAGAGGTTGTAACACCACAACAGGGTCCTAAATCTCTGACTAGACTCTTCTCCTCTGTCGCCCCCCGGTGGTGGAATGAACTTCCAAACTCCATGTGATCTGCAGAGTCCCTCTGCACCTTTAAGAAAAAGCTAAAGACCCAGCTCTTTCATGAATACCTACTAACTTAATGATGATGGTCTCCATATTATTGATGATGATGATGGTAATGACGATGGTTTTTGTTTGATAACGACGACTTATAAGATGGTTTCTATACTGATTAGAGCTCTCAAGAACTGCCCTCAATGTTGTGCTTTGCCTCTGGTCACTTCCTGTCAGCACCTGTGTGTCCAATCAGACTCAAAGCTGATCGTTTGCTCTTACTGACATTGTTCCCTTTTTTCTAGATCCTTGCTTGTGTTGTTCTTACTCTCTGATGTACGTCGCTTTGGATAAAAGAGTCTGCTGTGAATTGTAGAATTGTAACACTCCGAGTATCCGGTAATAAAATGCTTTAAAACCAACATGATAGCAAACATTTTAAAAAGCAGTAAAAAGGTACACTAGAAGAGGTGTAAGCAGGGAAACTCAAAACAGACCAGCACACAACTTCGTCCCTATGACTGAATGAGAAGGTAAAGGAGCCTGACATGTGTTCACACTTTCAGGATGTGCTGTGTGTTTGGACACAAACAGCCACATTTATTTACCCGGAGTTTTTGGAGATCGCAGCAGGAAATATTCAGGAGAATTCTCTGTGAGCAAGCAGGAGGGGGAGGGGTGGTGACGTTCATATCCTGCTGCAAGACCAGCGGCATCTCCATTCACACAGTGATACATCTTAGTCAAACTACTCGCAGTGTTGATATAAAAGCAAACCACAGTCATCACAGGGTTGGACTCTATTACGTCATGTCCTGCGCCCCCCCCGTTTGACAGTTTAGTTTTAGTTTATTTGATAATTTTTTGAAAGAAGAGTCAAACAGAAAAATAAAACAAATAAAAAATAAAACACGTGCAGGTGAGGTAGAAACCCACGAGGGCTTATCTCAAAACCTCACCTTAAGAGATTAAAGTTCAAATAAAAAACAGTCAAAAAATAACAAAGTAAGAATATTTACTATCACAAATAAAAATGTACCCAATTGAAAATTACATACAAACATTGAAAACATAAAAATAGAGCAAAACAGGACATACAGTATGTAGACAATATAACAAAATCAGGACAAGAGTGAACATCTAAGTGAGAAAGTTTTCAGGGGCCGCCTGTCTGAGTGCATGTGTGAAAACGACCATAGTGTCAGTTCTCATCACTTTGTCGATGCCTCTGGGATGAAAACATTTTGTAAAGAGAGTCAGACGGCTGTAAGCCTCAGCGTGATGTAACCACCTGTAGCCTGACCCTGTTTCCTCGTCTGTTGCCCTCCAGCGGACATCCTGGTCTACATCAACGACAGCTGTGTGCTGGGGCGCTCTCACAAGGAGGTGGTGGAGATGCTGAAGTCGGTGCCGATGGGTCAGAGTGTGGACGTGGTGCTGAGGAGAGGTTACCCCATGCTGTATAACCCTGATGGATGTCCCAAACAGAGCCTGGAGACGGTATGAAGTGTATTCATATTTATGGTTTCTAATATTATCATAATGTCAATGTTTTTAATGGTGACCTTGTATTTAACCCTTTCACAGCCACAAAACCCCTCCAACCCCCCCAATGGGACCCGCAGCCAGACACACCTCACCTACAGCCGCCCGCTGGACGCCAACGGAAGCACGCCAGGTAACAAATCAAACTCACAGATAAAATACTTAAAGGCTTTATATGTGATTTTTTGATCCAGCAGATGTCGCCCTTGAGCTCCAGCATGAAACCAAAACAACTCACGCTGCATTGTTGTGTTAGCATGCTAATGCTAGCGATCTTTATTCTGCTCGTATCTTCACACTGCATGTAAATTTACCTGAAATGAGCGTGATCTCGAAACACAGTTAATCAGTGAGTACAGTATGTTATTCTTCTTTTCTCTAGTCCCTCAATTAAACAACTTTTATACACGAGGGGAGGAGTCAGCCGGCCGTCCGGGCGATGTAAACAAACTGAAGATAGGACTCTGAAAACTCTGAAAACATCACAGACAGTGGGACTCGGGTGTTACACCCATTGTAGACAGTCATGACTCACAGTTATTTTCAGAGGATAGGCCTATACTTGATTTGTAGTGTGAAAAATCACATATAAAGCCTTTAACACACGTATTATAGTCTGTAAAAGGTTTTCAAAACTGTTGATACTTTTCTAAACCACGTGTTCCATCCTCTCCAGTTTCACCCTCTTTTCCAAATGTTGCAGATGTTTTTGTGCATTTTAGACAGCGTGCTGGACTTTCCTTCCAATATTTGTTCATTTAAAACAAGAAGTTCCCCAATGTAGGTTGTCCAGGACTTCTATTTTTGATGGCGTGGCCTGGTCTTGTATTGAAGTTTAAAATTCTGGTATCATGAAAACCTCAGTCCGTGATAAACTCGTCCATCTAACCATCAAATCAACATCTTTCTTTCCAGATTTAATTTTCATTGACTCAGTTATTTTTTCTAATAAAATTGTTTTATTCTGAAAATCTAGGAATGAGCCAAACCCCACCCTCCTACACTGCTCAGCCAATGACGAATGGTCTAACGGGCCCACCCACGCCCACTTCCTCTGACACCCCGCTGGGGCCACCCCCTCTTCCAGAGAGAACGTCAGCCAATCACAGCGACTCTGATGGCGGCATGTCCAGCATCGGAACACGGAGGTGGGAGGAGCTTCAGTGTTAGCATTAGCAGTGTTAGCAATAGTGACATAGAGCAGGTTTTTCTACTGTCAAAGGTGTAACACAGGTGACTGATCTGTGGTTGAGAAGAGTAGATTGTCATTTGTGGCGTCCCACAGGGATGTCGTTTGGTGTCACTGCTTTTTTGTTTTTATTGATGAGGTGGTACACCAGTTACGGATGCTGGATTTTTTTTTCTGTTTTCAGTGTTGAAGCCCATTTAATAGGCTTAATTTGTAAAGATTAGCCAGAGATTAGTTACTATTTATGTGCTTGCTGCATCGAAAGCCCCAAAATTTTGGCCGGATATCAGGTTTTAGAATCATTGTTAAACTTTAAACGACCAATTTACTGAAATTTGAATCACTGGACCAAACTAAGGTGTCAAGGTTATTCCATATTCTTTAACCAGGGACATGCAGCAGCCGTAGTATCAGAAGTCAACTATAGCCTAAAAGTATTAACGGTAATTGTCTTAAAAACATACCTTAAATTAACACTTTTTTTAAGCTTTCCTCTGCTCCTTGTCCTCCTCTCAGATCTTCTCTGATTCGTTACAACAGCAGCACTCTCCCCGCCCTCTCCTCCTCCGGCCTCCTCCACCATCAGAGCTCCAAGTCTTCAGAGAGCGACCTCTCTACATCGACTCTCCCCATCTCCTCCTCCACGCTCCCCATGACATCTTCGTCATCCCACATCATGTCCAAACTGCCCCTCTCTCAGCCGGAGACGGGCCTTGTCCAAAACTCCCCCAGCCCCACCTCTCCCAACAACCCCAGCACATCCTCCACGCCTCCTGGCGCTCCTGTGCAGCGTCCGGCGATGCCCCAGACATTGCTCGCCCTGACCCCACCCAGAGACGTTGCAACGTGCGGCTTTAACGGCTGTCCGGCCAATCATCAGGCACCCTCCCCCGCCTCCAGAGGGAACTCGGGGCTGGTGCTCCCTCTTGGAGCGGGGTCGCCCGGATCGACGCCAAGCGGAGAACTCGTACCAGTGCCCCTTGGGCGCAGCGAGACTGGGGGGCTGGGGTTCAGCGTGACAGCAGGGGGGCAAGGAGGTCAGCTGGCTGTGGTGAGGAGAGTCTGGGATCGAAGGCACTGCCCCTCTCTGCAGCCGGGGGATGCTATAGTGAAGATAAATGGAGCGGACGTCCAGAGTCTCAGCTTCTCACAGGTAAGAGACTTATTCTACATCCAACCAGTCAGGGTCACAGTAAAGTAAATCTCAACATGAATCCCTCAGTTTGTTTCTGCTAAATAAAGTGTGGTCTGACCATGTCTGCAGAGAGAGGTCATCTCTGACTGGGAAAGTCTTCACTGGAAGTCAGGGTTGAAAGCCTAGCATCAAGGACGGGACCTCGCTGCATCCTTTAACCTTTTTGATCTTTGTGTCTTTTACTTTATACCCCAGGATCCTAAAAGAGCACATTCTGAGAGAGTACATGCTTTAAAGGTTTAATATGTGATTTTTCACACTTAAATATAATATAAATCAAGTATATCCTCTGAAAATAACTCTGTGAGTCATGACTGTCTACAATGGGTGTAACACCTGAGTCCCACTGTCTGTGATGTTTTCAGAGTTTTCAGAGTCCTATCTTCACTTTGTTTACATCGCCCGGACGGCCGGCTGACTCCTCCCCTCACGAATAAAAGTTGTTTAATTGAGGGACTAGAGAAAAGAAGAATAACAAACTGTACTCAAAGTAAATTTACACGCAGTGTGAAGATACGAGCATAATAAAGATCGCTAGCATTAGCATGCTAACACAACAATGCTCCGCGAGTTGTTTTGGTTTCATGCTGGTGCTCAAAGGCGACATCTGCTGGATCAAAAAATCACATATAAAGCCTTTAAGGCATCATTGAGCTGAATTTTGAATCCCTTATTTAACCTGCTGTACTTCTGATTGGTAATTCCTCCAGATGATTAAAACCAGGAGATAAGCTTTTACTGAACAGGTCCTGAACTAGAGCTGGTTCCTAGAGAATAAACTCCCTGATATCTGTACACTCTTGGAGAGGGTTTGAAAAAAAGATTTTGGATACGGGGCACTTCGAAAAGTTTCCATTTAACCTGTTAAACGATAACATTTTGGTGCATTTGTTTCCTAAGGTCCAGAGAGTGCTGCAGGAACACACCAAACAGGGAGAGGTGGTCCTGCTGGTCTACAGAGGAGGTACTAATGAACATGTGAACCCAAAACCCAAACTCTGATCTGTTCATTCATGATTTTTTTTGTTTTTGTCTGGCACTAATAAAAGCACGAGCAGCACCACAGTTTAACCCTTCCTCTGTCGTCAGCCTCCTCCTGCATGTTTCTGATCGGTTTAGTGAAACACCAAAACCAGTATCTATCCTGTGTCCTCCCCCAGGTCCACTCTCTTCCCCAGTCGTCACCCCCAACATGTACAAGTCCCTCCCCTCTCCACACAGCCAGGCCACACCCTCTTCCTCACACCCCCCAACTTTAGCCGACTTGCCTTCCCCGTCCACGGGTGCCTTGGTGGGGGGCGTCCCCCCACTCAACCAGGCCGGCTTGGTCTTGGAGAGTCCCCAGGAGGGACACCTACCAGCCCCAGGGACCCACCAAGGTAAATGCACACCTGTCTGTTACGCCTGTGCAAAGCCGGTGACCTCCTTCAGGTGTCATTTTCTCACCGATCACATCCTTCTTGTTCGCATGCTCCCATCAGTCTGACTCCTCCTACTTCTCCCCCTCCTGTCCTCATCAATCTGACTCCTCCCACTTCTCCCCCTGTCCTCATCAGTCTGACTCCTCCTACTTTCCTCATCCTGTCCTCATCAGTCTGACTCCTCCTACTTCTCCCCCTCCTGTCCTCATCAGTCCGACTCCTCCTACTTCTCCCCCTCCTGTCCTCATCAGTGTGACTCCTCCCACTTCTCCCCCTCCTGTCCTCATCAGTCTGACTCCTCCTACTTCTCCCCCTCCTGTCCTCATCACTCTGACTCCTCCTTCTTCTCCCCCTCCTGTCCTCATCAATCTGACTCCTCCCACTTCTCCCCCTGTCCTCATCAGTCTGACTCCTCCTACTTTCCTCATCCTGTCCTCATAAGTCTGACTCCTCCCACTTCTCCCCCTCCTGTCCTCATCAGTCTGACTCCTCCTACTTCTCCCCCTCCTGTCCTCATCAGTCCGACTCCTCCTACTTCTCCCCTCCTGTCCTCATCAGTCTGACTCCTCCCACTTCTCCCCCTCCTGTCCTCATCGTCTGACTCCTCCTACTTCTCCCCCTCCTGTCCTCATCACTCTGACTCCTCCTTCTTCTCCCCCTCCTGTCCTCATCAGTCTGACTCCTCCCACTTCTCCGCTTTGTCCTTATCCACCTAACTCCTCCTCTTCGTCTGGTCCTTATTGGTCTACCATCTCCTTCTTGACTTCCTGTAATCAGTCTGACTCCTCCCCTTCGACCGGTCCTCCTTAGTCTAACTCCTCCTAGTCCTGTCCGTTTCCATCTGACTCCTTCCCTTTCCTCCTCCTCTCATCATTCTCTCCTCCTCCCCCTCCTGTCCTCATCAGTCTGACTCCTCCCCTTCAACCTGGCCTCATCAGTCTAACTCCTCCTTCTAGCCCTGTCCTTATTCTTCTGACTCCTCCCCCTTCCTCGTCCTCTCATCATCCTCTCCTCGTCCTTGTTTTCTTCAGGGACCCCTCCAGCCCAGACTCCTAACGGCTCCCCAGCCTCGGCCCTCATCCAGAGCACCAGCTTCCTGGACTCGGTTCCTGTGACGCTGACTTTAGAGCCGCGGGATCTCCTGGGAGTGGAGGAGAGTGCGGGGGGGCCTCCTCCTGTCAGAGGGGGAGGAGCAATGGGCGCAATATCCAAGGATGGAAGAGGAGCGAAGATGGTGGAGGTGGAGCTGAGGAGGCGACCGGGAGAAGGCTTTGGATTCGTTATCGCCTCTCAGGAAGTGACCAATGGGGGTGAGTCCTGTACACTATCTTATTACAGGCTGGCATTGTTGCACCATGTCATAAGTTCTTATTTTGATTATGACTTCTTCGTAACCTTCTTATTTTGCATGTGACCGTGGACCATTTTTAAACATGCTGAGTAAAAATATTCAAGTTGGATGATAAAAAGGCCGTATCTGAAGTTTCGCAAGCAGGTTATCCAAACACACAATATTAGCAAATATACACAATATAATATTAAATACAAAATAAATAAGCACTAAAAATATAAAAACTAAGAATGAGAATATAACTGTGTAAAGGTGTAACACAGGTGACTGATCCGTGGTTGAGAAGAGTAGATGGTCATTTATGGCGTCCCACAGGGATGTTGTTTGGTGCCACTGCTTTTCTGTTTTTATTAATGATGTGGTACACCAGTTACGGATGCTGGAATCTTTTTCTGTTTTTCAGTGTTGAAGCCCATTTAATAGGCTTAGTTTGTAAAGAGCAGCACTCTCCCCGCCCTCTCCTCCATATCTGAGTAACTAAGTTTCAAGGCGATCCTGTTGTTGGTTCTGCAGCAGGGAAACAGGCTGTAATGGCTTGAACATTAAAGTTGTCCTCACCAACAATCCTCAGCTCAGGAGCTCCCAGGAAAATATGAACTAAAACACATACAATGGTTTAATTTCTTGAGCAATATCACAAGGAAGGATGAAGTTCACACAGCCCAATAGAAGCAGAAACTGAGCGGTCTTTTTAGTATTTCTCACTTGTGAAGTGCACTATCAAGAAAGGTACAACAAATGTGTCTGTGAGGAACTCTGCAGCCTATAGGGGGCGCTGTCAGCTCTCTGTGTGTGCAGTGAATTAGTCCATATACAGTAACGATGAGTCTCTGGTTGATTAAAGCAGCACCTGAGCTTCAGTTAGCTCCACTGAGTGGAGTTAGCAACACTCCGTTTAACCACCCAGAGAGGGAGCACTCAAACGCATCATCCTCTCTTTTCTGTTTCTCCACATTAACAATAATCTCTCCTGTTAACATTCCTCCCTGCGTGTGTGTGTGTGTGTGTGTGTTAGTTTCAGTTCCCTCCCACCACTATCAGCTCTCTGTAGGCCACGCCCCCTCTCGCCCAGCTGTCTCTTTCTCTCCCTCCAGCTCTTACTCAGTCTCACTCGTCCACATCAGAGGGATGACCTGCCTCACACACAGAAATACACACAGAAACACACACACACACACACACACACACACACACACACACACAGATAGACAGACAGACAGAAAAACAGGACGTGTTGTTGTAGTTTTGCGTAGTTTTTTAACCGTCCATCATGTTGGAGCGTCTGCAGTCAGCTCTGAAAACTGTGAAGGACTCAAAACGTAAGTCACTCTGTGTGTGTGTGTGTGTGTGTGTGTGTGTGTGTGTGTGTGTGTGTGTGTATGTGTGAGTGTGTGTATCAGGTGTGTGTGTTCCTAAGTATCTGATACTAAGTATTACTGGTTAAAAGCGGCACAGTTTAGTGTTTTGTATCTTCCTGTATCCCATGTCCTTGCAGATTTGTTGGTGTGTGTGTGTGTGTGTGTGTGTGTGTGTGTGTGTGTGTGTGTGTGTGTGAGTGTGTGTCTTTGAGTGTGTGTGTGCGCACGTTGTTACTTTTTCCCGTATTGGTTGTGTGTGTGCTCCTTGTTATAGTATTTTTTAGTTTTCTGATGTGTTCACTGTCGGCTGTGTTTTAAGGATTTTAGAAGCTCTGGTGCCCACATGTGTCATGTGGTTTGTTAAAGTTGTAATTGAAGTGTTTGACCAGTAGGGGCGCTGTGGAGCAACATCTACAGCTGAGTCTGTATGCTTCTCAATGAAACTCGTTAACGAGCTGTAACATTTAGAGAGAACCAGAAGTAACTTTACTGTAACGTGTTCATAGAAGAAGAAGACTGTGTTCTTACTGAAGAGAAAGAAACTGAAGAAAAAAAAACCAGACATGTCCAGTCGATCACAGAGTCATCCATCCTGACTGAGCATGATGTCATTCATTTTATTAAAATGGAAAACACACAGTGCTGACAACCGTTTTTATCTGGAGTATATATAGTCTGCCTGCCTCTTCCTCCTCCTCTCCTCCTTCTTGCCACACCTCCTTGCCTCCTTGTTTCCTCTCCTCTCTCCTCCTCCTCTTCAGTCTTTATCAGCTCTCAGGAATGTCTCAAATAGTTTCACCTCATTGGAACTGTGTGTGTGTGTGTGTGTGTGTGTGTGTGTGTGTGTGTGTGTGTGTGTGTGTGTGTGTGTGTGTTGGTTTCACTCAGACTATCAGTAGACTTACATTTATGACCCTGATGATGATGAATGCAGTGAATCAATGATTGAACGCTGGTCATGTGACTGACAGCTATGAATTCAAGGCTAGACTCTAGAGGTTGTTTTTAGCCCACCCTGCCAATCAAAGTTTGTGATTTTGGAGTGGCACCTGGGGGGGGGCAGACTAGAGGTCTGCAACCCAACCCGAGGCCTACGTAAACCCGAGGCCTACCTAAACCCGAGGCCCAACCTCAGGCTAAGGCCGGGTAAGCCTTTGTTTTTAAATATGTAATTAGGGCTATTGATTGGATGGATTCATCCTGCCAGTAGACCGCTGGAGGAGGAGATGCTGAACAAAATCAATAAATAAACATTAACTGAGTGTAAACGTCTGCAGAGAGTCGCTGCTGATTGGAGCTCAGAGGAGTCACAATCAGACCTCAACCCCTGTGTGAGATGTGGGACATTCAGCTGTCCGAATACACTGGACTCTGCGTGTGTGTTTGTGTGTGTGTGTGTGTGTGTGTTTTCTATTTTTGGCTTCCTGCGGAGCCTTTACGCACTACGTCACACACAAATAAAACATGGAATCTCCACTAAATTCGGTGTAAAACAACATTTTTGTTTTAGGATGAAATGAAAAAATAATAGGAGTGTGTGTGTGTGTGTGTGTGTGTGTGTGTGCGTGTGTGTGTGTGTGTGTGTGTGTGTGTGTGTGTGCGTGTGTGTGTGTGTGTGTGTGTGTGTGTGTGTGTGTGTGTGTGTGTGTGTGTGAGAGTGTGTGTGTGTGTGTGTGTGAGAGTGTGTGTGTGTGTGTGTGTGTATGTGTTACATAACAATAAGCCTCAGCGACACGTCTCTTTAAATTTCACTGCAAGCTGACTGAAGCAGCTTTGACTCTCTGTGTGTGTGTGTGTGTGTGTGTGTGTGTGTGTGTGTGTGTGTGTGTGTGTGTGTGTGTGTGTGTGTGTGTGTGTGTGTGTGTGTGTGTCCAGATGTGTCGTTCGTTTACAGCTGTGCCTCAAAAACAATCAACCAAAAACATGTAGATGTTTGCTCGTTCAGATTCAGATTGAAGCTCAGATTTCGGTCAGAGTCCGAGGTGACACATTTATGAGAATCCAAATAAAATAATGATTTAAAAAATAGACTTTTAGTAAATAAAAGATGGTTTCAGGTTTCACTTCCTGACTGTTAACACATCCGACAGAACCTCTCTGATTGGTTAAAAATCATGTTGCATGACCTCGTTCTTAACGACTCAACCTGACACTCAGGTGCTCATGGTTTGTGTGTGTGTGTGTGAATGTGTGTGTGTTTCACACATTTAGCTGTGCAGTTTCAGTGTTTGAAAAAGTGTAAAACTTTCTATTAATAGTTACTGTAATCCATAATTCATCACACACACCATGTGGAGCTGTGTGTGTGTGTGTGTGTGTGTGTGTGTGTGTGTGTGTGTGTGTGTGTGTGTTCGAGCATGTTTGACAAACCAGAGCGCAGGTGAGTTGAAGTTTACTGTACTGTGAAATTGCACAGGAATCACATTGACTTTACTTACACACACTCACACACACACACACACACGCACACACACACGCACACACACGCACACACGCACACACACACACGCACAGGTAGAGCTCTGCTTCAGTGCAGCTGCTGGATTTGAATTTTAAAGGTAACATTTATCTGTTCATGTGGAAGCTGCAGCTCTGCCAGCTGATACACAAGATGTGAGGAAGATGATGATGATGATGATCAAGGTGGTGATGATGATGATGATGATGAGGGTAAGGGATGAAGGTAGAGGAGACTTTCTTTGGAGCTGACACGGCTACAGGTTAATATTTCATCAGTTTCCATCTGCAGTCGGTGAAATTATGTCGTCGGAAGTTTCACCAAAATGTTCTCAACATATTTCAGACAGTCAGTGAACGCATCACACTGACTGCTTCGTTACTCCAGAACCAGACAGACACTACATCACATTGTATATCTTTTAAAATGCGGTCAAAACGTTTGATATTTCTATAAATTTTTTAACACCATGTGTTTGAATCAATAAATCTTTAATGACATCTATTTCAAAAGACAGGTGGCCAGCGTACTGAGACAAGAAGAAGAAATGTCTGCACATCTTTACATGCTACAAAACCTGCTTAGTTTAAATTTCAAAATTTAATTTCAAAATCATGCTGCACAAACTGTCTGGGTTATGTTGTTTTTATATTTAAATCAATAATCAAAATACTAGAGGACCACAGATTGAGCCCTGTGGTACACCTAATTTATGTTTTTAGTGTTGTGGTAGTTAAACGTACAATATGTAGAATTGTATGACAATGTTTACATTCACATATCTAAATTGATAAAAAAAAGTTATATATATATATTTTTGTTGTTGAGTACTAACAGAGAGAACTGGCATGATTCCCCGCTAGCCCACTAGCCTTATTTTTGTTTAAAGACGTATGATGCTGCAGCATCTTGGGGATGTTAGTTTGACTTCACATCGTTTGTGTTATGTTTGTTACAGGAGTTTTTACAGCTGCAGAGACTCTGAGTGATGTGACGTTTTATCGTTCATGTTTGGTTATTTTTAGAGCCACAGAGTTTTTGTAACATCACAGCTGTCTGTCTGAATAACATCTCTCTCCCGTTTCCTTCACTTTCATTTATTTCTGTCAGCTGCAGCTTCATGTTTCCTCCTCCGCACTCTGAACATGTTCAACTCAGCACTTTGTTATCAGCTCACATGCTAACATCCCCCCTCCCAGCTGTGTGTGTGTGTTCAGTTCAAACACTGTTAAACACACACACACTTTGACTCTTTGATATGTTAAAGCGACTTTAAAGAGGCATTCTGCTGTTTTTTCCTGTTTCAGTCCATTCTCTGTCTGATCCGGTTTACATTAAGTCCTGCAGAGTACAGAGTGGTTTATTTGTTCAGTTCAGTGTCGCACAGTGTGTGTGTGTGTTTGTCTGTGTGTGTGTGTGTTTGTCTGTGTGTGTGTTTGTGTAAGCTCTACAGGCCAACAACAGCTCCTGAACACACCACAGTCTCTTTGATGACTGAAAAATAACAAATAACGATCCATCATCCGAACCATCGTACGGTTTATAGAGTTCTTTACTTTCACAAAGCTTTTTTTTTAACCAACAGAAAATATTCAGAAGTTTTAAACACACTGTAGAGACATTAACCATCCATCAATGTTTCAAATGCACTTAAGCTTTTTTTTGTTTATTAGGTTTAATTTATAAAACTTTAATCAGAAGAGCAGAGGACCCAGTATTGCGCCCTGTGGATGCCCATTTTGTGGTTTAAAGGTGGTAAAAGTGTATTCAAACATACTGAAGGTGCTGTGTCTCTTTGTAGTCATGTTGCATCTCTTGGTTGTCCTTTCGCGTGTCTCATTGACTGTTCTGTGTCTCTTATTGGTAGTTTCTAGTTTTTACGTCTCTTTTAGATTTTTGTGTTGTCGTGCTTGTTTTGTGCATTAAAACAGATGTTGTCCAAGTCATTGTGGTAATTTTATACATCAGAATTGCTGTTTTGAAGCTATGTGTGGCTGTTTTGTAGATTTTTGTGGTTGCTTTGCAGCATGGTGTTGGTGTTTTGTCATTCTTTTTGGCTGATTTGCAGCTTTTTGCAGTTGTTTTAAAGCTTTTTTGTGGTTGTTTTGTGGCTCTTTGTGGTTGTTTTGTAGCTCTTTGTGGTTGTTTTGTAGCTCTTTGTGGTTGTTTTGTAGCTCTTTGTGGTTGTTTTGTAGCTTTTTTAGGATGTTTTGTAACTTGTTGATGTTGTTTTGCAGCACTTTGTGGTTGTTTTCCAGCTGTTTTGGAGCTCTTGGTGTTTTTTTGTGTCTTTTCTGTACTCAGGTTGTGTCTCTGATTCTTTTGTTGGTCTTTTCTTAGTTGTTTTGTGTCCCTTGTGGTAGTTTTTCATCTCGTTTAATGGTTGTTTTGAGCGTCAAGATTAACCTTTTTGCAGATCTTTGCAGCTCTTTTTATCTTCTCTTTTTTGCAAGCCTCTTTTGTATTTTTATCACATCTCCTCGTGATCCTTTGTCTCTTTCTAGTTGTTTGTGATCATTTTGAATACAATGTTGTTTTTTTTCTGAATGTCTTTGTGGAAATAAGACTTATCAGTAGACCGGAGAGAGGTGTCAGTAAAGGAGGGATATAGAGAGATAATGCAGTTCAGAGTTAAACTGTCCTCTGATTGTCTGATGATGGACACACAGGCGGCCACTGCTCTGTGATGTAACTGTAAAGCCTCTTACACACACAGTTGTTCCTTTAAAGCCTGTAAAGTGTTTTTTTCTTCTGCACACTGAGAGGACGTAAAC
>NC_083626.1:28899263-28909263 GCF_963584025.1 Labrus mixtus
AAAATTATAATAATTTAACCCTGATGATGTAACAGAGCCATACACACACACACACACACACACACACACACACACACACACAGTTCAGGTCCAGCTGTGGTCCTGTTGGCTGTCAATAACCATAACATCGCCATGGCAACCTGGCTGACAAGGATGCCCTGTTTCTATAGCAACAGCCATGGAGGAGCAGGCGACGACCTGCGGCTCCGGTCATCAAAGTGCCTCGTTTTATTTCAGCCTCCGTCTGCACAGGGAACGCCGCCATGACACATCACATCACTTCCTGTTCACACCACATCACTTCCTGTTCACACCATGTCAGCACTTTGGGACCCTGTTTTTGATTAACAATAGGACTGAAGATCTGACTTTAAAAAAAAAAAAAAAAAGCAGAAACGATGGATCATTAAATTAACAGATCGTATCGTTTTAAATCTTGTGCTATCAGAGAACATATCGACGACCTTAATTTAGAAAATCGATGGTTGCAGCTGCTTCCTAAATGCTAACAGAAGATGTTTTTATATTTTACATTTTAAGACATTTCCCGTCATCGTGTTCCTGAACTTCAGTCCGGATTTTAACAGGATCCAAATGAAAACCAGGACCTCCTGATTCTACCTGAGTACATCATCTTTTGACCAACCCAATTTCTAGATTTCATCCAATCAGATTTCTTTAAACCCCCGCCCCCCCGCGAACCACCAGCGTCCCTCAGTCATCAGATCGATAATTAAAGACGATCAGTTTCAGGGTCGATGCAGAAAACATCCATCACATCACATCACATGTCCTGAAGAATCAAAACATTATCTCACCGTCTGTCTGTCACCTTCTCAGCTACACTACATCTCCCACAAACCTTTGCGCTGCCCTTTAGCCCCGCCCCTCAGCCCTGCGCTCTCTACGGGCATTATGATCTTTGTCTTCTATGCATTTTCTAAGACTGTCAGCTGATCGGTTCGATGATCAGCTGATCGATCGGAGCTCGGACTTTCAGGATCTGCTCCAAAGACAAACAGGAAGCAGCGAGGTCTGAACAGGAAACGGTTTGGTCTTCAGACGGCTGGAGGACGGTCACATGACTGAACTGTTTGTTGCTTTAATAAAACTTTAAACTGAGCTGTGAACAGTCAGCTGACTGCAGCTGCCTCGTGTCGTCTCTCACTGTTTACACGTCTGTCTCGATGAGTTTGTCATAAACTTGTAGTTTAAATCATTGATGACTGCATATTCAAATGGACAGAACGTCTCCGTCTCCTCCCGTTGTGAAACCAAAACACCCCAAGACGGCCGCCGACCTGTTGAGCTGGTGACGTCCTCTGTAGTTAAGACATGCTAATGTTAGCGCTCTTTAGTTAGCTCGTAGCTTCACATTGTTGTGTTAGCATGCTAATGTTAGCGCTCTTTAGTTAGCTCGTAGCTTCACATTTCATGTAAACTGACACAGAATGAGCGTGATCTAAAAACTCTTACTAACATCCAAATAATCAGTGAGTATGTTCTTCTTCTCTCTAGTTCTTGACTAAAACAGCTTTTATACACAAGGGGAGGAGCCGGCCGTCCCGTCCATGTAAACACGGCTCTGACAACAACACAGCCAGCGGGACTCGAGCTTCTCCCTCATTGTAGACAGTCATGACTCAGAGACACATTTACACAGGACAGACTTTATGATTTATTTATGTGGAACATGTTGATCATTCTTCCTCTTAAAAATGAAAATGTCCATCACCTCACATAGAAACAACCTCAGGATGAGACCACCTCAATGGCGGCTGTGGCTCAGTTGGTAGAGTCGTCGCCTCTCAACCATAAGGTCAAGGGTTCAATCCCCAGCTGGGCAACATGTCCAATGTGTCCTTGGGCAAGACACTTAACCCTGAATTGCTCCCGCTGCTTCAGTGGCAGTGTATGACTGGCATTAGTTACATCTGATGGATGATACTACATAGCAACCACTACCATCAGGGTGTGAAAGGGTCAGTGTGACATGTGGTGTAAAAGCGCTTTGAGTAGTCAGAAGACTAGAAAAGCGCTATATAAGCTCAAGTCCATTTACCTACAAAGTCTGTTCCATCAAATGTCACTTCTCTAATTGCCTGTAGAAAAAAATCATCCATGTTTGATATTTATGATTCCAGATCGGGAATGCTCCAGTAAAATAATCATAGTGACCTCACACACTTGATGATTATTTGGACAAATTACTGGTTGCGACCATAGACTGTAAATAATAACAAGCAGCAAATCAGGGCACGCCTCCCGCCGCCTCTTTTGTTTCAACACAAACATCATTCTAATAGAAACGCAAGAGTCCAGCCAATGAGTCACAGAGAGATTCAAAATGTATTTACAGATCAGAGACTCAAACACAGACGATAACAGAAGAGACGTTTTCACAGCCGAGGGACGATCACTGAAGTCAAAGATGAAAGCTTCAGAGCAGGAAGTGACAGGACACATCTGAGGATTTCATTGGTCAGTTCAAATGGTATGCTCCTCCTCCTGCTGGTCGTCCTGCTCCTATTGGACAAATAAACAACTTCAGTCACAGAGTCAAGACGAAGACTCTGTCAGTCCTCAAGAACACAACAAAACAACACAACAACAACAACACAACACAACAACACAAAGACACAACAACACAACAACACAACAACAACACAAAGACACAACAACAACAACACAACAACACAACACAACAACACAAAGACACAACAACACAACAACACAACAACAACAAGACACAACAACACAAAGACACAACAACACAACAACACAAAGACACAACAACACAACAACACAACAACAACAAGACACAACAACACAAAGACACAACAACAACACAACAACACAAAGACACAAAGACACAACAACAACACAACACAACAACACAAAGACACAACAACACAACAACACAACACAACAACAACACAAAGACACAACAACAACACAAAGACACAACAACAACAACACAACAACACAACACAACAACACAAAGACACAACAACACAACAACACAACAACAAGACACAACAACACAAAGACACAACAACACAAATACACAACAACACAACAACAACAAGACACAACAACACAAAGACACAACAACAACACAACAACACAAAGACACAAAGACACAACAACAACACAACACAACAACACAAAGACACAACAACAACACAACACAACAACACAAAGACACAACAACAACACAACACAACAACACAAAGACACAACAACACAACAACACAAAGACACAACAACACAACAACAACAAGACACAACAACACAAAGACACAACAACAACACAACACAACAACACAAAGACAACAACACAAAGACACAACAACACAAAGACACAACAACACAACAACACAAAGACACAACAACAACACAACACAACAACACAAAGACACAACAACAACACAACAACACAAAGACACAACAACACAACAACACAAAGACACAACAACACAACACAACGACACAACAACACAACAACACAACAACAACACAACAACACACTAACACAACAACACAAAGACACAACAACACAACAACACAACGACACAAAGACACAAAGACACAAAGACACAACAACACAACAACACAAAGACACATAGACACAACAACACAAAGACACAACAACACAACAACACAAAGACACAACAACACAAAGACACAAAAACACAACAACACAACAACAACACAACAACACAACAACACAACAACACAAAGACACAACAACACAAAGACACAACAACACAACAACACAAAGACACAAAGACACAAAGACACAACAACACAACAACACAAAGACACAAAGACACAACAACACAAAGACACAACAACACAGACACAAAGACACAACAACACAAAGACACAACAACACAACAACACAAAGACACAACAACACAACAACAACACAACAACACAAAGACACAACAACACAAAGACACAACAACACAACACAACAACACAAAGACACAACAATACAACAACACAAAGACACAACAACACAACAACACAAAGACACAACACAGATACACAACAACACAAAGACACAACAACACAAAGACACAACAACACAAAGACACAACACAGATACACAACAACAACACAACAACACAAAGACACAACACAAAGACACAACACAACACAAAGACACAACAACAACACAACACAACAACACAAAGACACAACAACAACACAACACAACAACACAAAGACACAACAACAAAACAACAAAACAACACAAAGACACAACAACAAAACAACACAACAACACAACACAAAGACACAACAACACAACAACACAAAGACACAACAACACAACAACACAAAGACACAACAACACAGATACACAACAACAACAACAACAACAACAACACAACAACACAAAGACACAAAGACACAACACAGATACACAACAACAACACAACAACACAAAGACACAACACAGATACACAACAACAACACAACAACACAACAACACAACAACAAGACACAACAACACAAAGACACAACAACACAACAACACAACAACACAAAGACACAACAACACAACAACACAAAGACACAACAACACAACAACACAAAGACACAACAACACAAAGACACAAAAACACAACAACACAAAGACACAACAACACAAAGACACAACACAAAGACACAACACAACACAAAGACACAACAACAACACAACACAACAACACAAAGACACAACAACAACACAACACAACAACACAAAGACACAACAACAAAACAACAAAACAACACAAAGACACAACAACAACAACAAAACAACACAACAACACAACAACACAAAGACACAACAACACAAAGACACAACAACACAAAGACACAACAACACAACAACACAAAGACACAACAACACAACAACACAGATACACAACAACAACAACAACAACAACACAACAACACAAAGACACAACACAGATACACAACAACAACACAACAACACAAAGACACAACACAGATACACAACAACAACACAACAACACAACAACACAACAACAAGACACAACAACACAAAGACACAACAACACAAAGACACAACAACACAACAACACAAAGACACAACAACACAAAGACACAACAACACAACAACACAAAGACACAACAACACAACAACACAAAGACACAACAACACAAAGACACAAAAACACAACAACACAAAGACACAACAACACAACAACACAAAGAGAACAACACAACAACACAAAGACACAACAACACAACACAACGACACAACAACACAACAACAACAACACAACAACACAAAGACACAACGACACAACAACACAAAGACACAAAGACACAACAACACAACAACACAACAACACAAAGACACAAAGACACAACAACACAAAGACACAACAACACAACAACACAAAGACACAAAGACACAACAACACAACAACACAAAGACACAACAACACAACAACACAAAGACACAAAGACACAACAACACAAAGACACAACAACACAGACACAAAGACACAACAACACAAAGACACAACAACACAACAACACAAAGACACAACAACACAACAACACAAAGACACAACAAGACAACAACACAAAGACACAACAACACAAAGACACAACAACACAAAGACACAACAACACAAAGACACAAAGACACAACAACACAAAGACACAACAACACAACAACACAAAGACACAACAACACAACAACACAAAGACACAACAACACAACAAGACAGAGACAAACACAAAAACAACCTTTTTCAAATCTAATGAACCTAGAGACAAGCTGAGAGAAATCATTTGATTGTTCTTTCTTCACCTGGTGCTCTGCGGCTCGTCTCTCCATTTCTCTTTCCTCCTTTTGTTCGGGAGCGTCTGGTGGGGTCGATTTTTTAATCAGCTCCTCGGCGACATCGAAACAGTCCTTCCAGTGATCCCCCCGGATCTTGATCCGGATTTGATTAATCAACTGGTCGTGTGCCGATTTCCTCAGCACCTCCTTCAGGACTTTCCCCTCCTCCTCCAGAATACATTTGTCGTAGACAAACTGTCTATCGCAGCAACGTTCTTTTGTACAGCAACGTATTCTCAGAAAAAATGTCAACAGGAAACCCATAAAGATGATCCCCAGGAGCAAGCCGCCACCAATGTTCTGAAAAAGACACAAATATTATTAAGATATACAAATATATCTGAAAACGTTTTGTTTATCCACAGAGTATCTCAGACTGTGAACGTAGGGTTTAAAAAGTGAAGCCAGTCACTGCATTGAATTCTTATATCAACTTTAGGTGTAATAATGACCTGTAAAACTCCCTGACCTGTTGTCCAAACTCACCCTGGATTTGTTCTTCAGATCCGAGATCATCGCCTGCTCCTTCTCTGTGATCTTTGCTGCAGCTTTACAGGCTAACACAACCTGAGCATCAGAGCCATTGTTCTGACAGCACACATACCAGTCTCCATCGATCAGCACGAATGCCACCCACAGCAGACCCACAGAGACAGCTTCCACCACCTTAGGGGAGGCAAAGATCAGGAAGCAGCAGCACTTCTTGCTGCAGCCCTGGCTGCAACAGAAGTCACAGGTGTAACTGCACACTTTCAGGAACTTTCTGTTGGTCCACAGAGTCAGGGAGAAGATGATAAAGAAAGGCAGGGCCATGTAGGAGTAGCAGTCCAACTCCTGTGATTGACAGGTGCAGGCGAAGTCTCTGTTGAGCAGGATGGTGTACGTGAACATGAGGATGATGGAGACACAGGTGCTGAGTTGACTAAAGGCCAGTTTGTGCAGAATGTCCTGCATGTTTGACGCCCAGCTGAGATCTGAAGCTGCAGCTTCTACCAGCTGAAGATATACCAACCCCAACCGCGAAGGCTACTTTTTGAAGGAACTAAATTCTGTTTGAGTAATCACCTGAAACTGAAAGTGTCTGACGTGTTGGTTTTTTGTCTTCACCGCAGGCTGTGATTTATGAGAAACATGTTTAGTGTTAGTTTAGTACGTCATTCCAAAAACGGGGAAACCGGAAGAGGACGAGGAAGAAGGCGGATAAATAAACCGTTGTTGTGATACAAGAAGACAATTTTCTAACCGCTGTCGCGTAATATAGGAACTTCTAATGGAGAATAACGTCTGAAAAAAGGAGAAAATGGCGCCGGCGTTGTCAACCCTCGGTCTTTATTAGTGGAACAAGAATAGAAGAGGTGCTTCTGTAGTTCTTCTCGTGCACTGGCTCTCCTGTTTCGCTTATCTGAACAGCCAATCAGAGAGATTCAACCGCGCCGGCTCACGACGATTCAACTTGTTGAACTTGTTGTTGAATTGTTGAATCGGCCATAAAAAGGTCAACTGGGGCCGACTGGTAGCGACGGAGCTGGACACACCGCAAAAGGGGAGGCGACTGCTCACCGACGGATCTGCGGCTGACGGCCTGCTTGAAAGGAGACTGCAAAGAACTAGTGGAGACAAAGGCCACCTGTGGCGTCACCTCACATCGGAAGGGGTTCGATCCCCAGCTCCTGCAGCCACATGTTCGATGAGTCCCCGGGCAAGACACTTAACCCCAACTTGCTCCCTCTGCTTCGTCTGCAGTGTGTGAATGTGTATGAATGGATGAGTTAATACTGATGGACTCTTTACTCAGCAGCCTCTACCATCAGTGTGTGAATGTGTATGAATGGATGAGTTAATACTGATGGAATCTTTACTCAGCGGCCTCTACCATCAGTGTGTGAATGTGTATGAATGGATGAGTTAATACTGATGGAATCTTTACTCAGCGGCCTCTACCATCAGTGTGTGAATGTGTATGAATGGATGAGTTAATACTGATGGACTCTTTACACAGCAGCCTCTACCATCAGTGTGTGAATGTGTATGAATGGATGAGTTAATACTGATGGACTCTTTACCCAGCGGCCTCTACCATCAGTGTGTGAATGTGTATGAATGGATGAGTTAATACTGATGGACTCTTTACTCAGCGGCCTCTACCATCAGTGTGTGAATGTGTATGAATGGATGAGTTAATACTGATGGACTCTTTACACAGCAGCCTCTACCATCAGTGTGTGAATGTGTGTGAATGGATGAGTTAATACCGACAGACTCTTTACACAGCGGCCTCTACCATCAGTGTGTGAATGTGTAGGTGTGACCTGCGGTGTAAAAGCGCTTTGAGTTGTCTGAAGACGAGAAAAGCGCTATTTAAGCTCAAGTCCATTTACCATAAAGGAATCAATATCTGAAAAAGCAGAAGTAGATTGAGACTATAGATTGTGTTCAGAAGGGTTTGATGATGTGAAACATTTTGGTTAAAGACAAAATGTGAAGGTCAGCAGCAGAAAAATTCTCTTTTCAGCCGCAGACGATCGTCAGCAGTTTATGGATGAAGGAGCAAAAAACTAGAAGATTTTTATTCTCAACGCCACAACGAAACTATGTGACTCTATGAAAGCAAAGTGAAGAAGTCGGTAGAGACAAAATGTCGTGAGATAAAATTCCTCATGACGGCAGGTGAAGAGACAAATGCTGCTTCCACGACAATCACTGCATTGATTTCTTATATCAACTTTAAGTGTAATAATGATCAAGTAAACCAGAAGAAACCTCCCTGACCTGTTGTCCAAACTCACCCTGGATTTGTTCTTCAGATCCAAATTCATCACTATGTCATCCTTGGTGATGTTTGCTGCAGCTTTACAGGCTAACACCGCGTGATTGTTCTGACAGCATATGTACCAGTCTCCATCGATCAGCACGAACACCACCCACAGCAGACCCACAGAGACAGCTTCCACCACCTTAAGGGAGGCAAAGATCAGGAAGCAGCAGTACTTCTTGCTGCAGCCCTCGCTGCAAAAGAAGTCACAGATGTACCTGAAAACTTTCAGGAACTCTCTGTTGGTCCACAGAGTCAGGAAGAAGACGATAAAGAAAGGCAAAAATAAGTCAGAGTAGCAGTCCAACTCCTGTGATTGACAGGTGCAGGTGAAGTTGAGCAGGATGGTGTACGTGAACATGAGGATGATGGTGGCAAAGGTGCTGAGATGATTAGTGTCCACTTTCTGCAAAGCGCGCTCCATGTTTGGAAACTGAGATCTGAAGCTGCAGCTTCTACCAACTGAAGATATAGCAACCCCAACCACAAAGGAAGGAAGTTCTGTTTATGTCATCAACTAACGGAAAGTGTCGGTGTTTGTGTCCTTATCTCAGAGCGTGGATTTATGAGAAACGTCAGGCTGCAGGACGATCCGTTTGTCACTCCTCTCTTTTTTCTCTCTGTCTCTAATTCCTTTTTCTGATCCTCTCTGACTCCTCTTTCTCCCCTCTGACTGCCCACTCCTCTCTTACTCTATGACACCTCTTTCTCTCCACTCCCCTCTCTCTCTTTCTCCTCTCTGACTGCTCTCTCCTCTTTGACTCCTTCCTCCTCTCTGATTCCTCTTTTTCTCCTCTCTTCTCTTTCTCTGACGGCTCGCTGTGAGCTCACACTCTGGAGGTAGAGACAGGAAGTGTGGGTGGAGACACAGCTTCACTCATTCAACTATCATACTATCCGGCTTCTTCGGGACATGATGATGATTTCACTTATCTTGCTACCTTTTACACTTCTCAAACTGTTTTGTGATGTTTTTAACTGCTGTCACAGTTTTTCAATGGGTGTGTGTGTGGTGGAATGTTCGGGGTTAGAGTGAGTGACATCATCGCTAGAGTGGGACAGAGTTCTGAGATAGTTTCAAAATCTCCCAAAAAAATTGCTCTACTGACCACAATGTTCACCCCACACACATAAATTTACCCTCAAAATGTAGGAAAACTTGTCCTCTCTTACACTTTGAGTTTTCAGGACAAACGGAGAAAAGGTTTTTACACTGTGAGCTTCAAAGCGACAGGTGGTCCAGATTACTCACCATCTGGTGTAATGGTAAACTTCACTGACCAAACCTCTTGGGACTAACTTTTTAAATTGCTGTG
>NC_083626.1:28914263-28926763 GCF_963584025.1 Labrus mixtus
GGGATGCCGTCCTCCAGCCTCCTCAGAGCCACTTTCTTCAGAGCGACCGTCTCTCCTGTCTGACGGGAAACAGCCAGCCAACATTTTATTTATCAAATAGGGAAGATTGTTTTTGTAAAGAATCAACATCGAAGAAGATTTTGGGAAACTGAGATGTAATATTTGATATTTTTTATTATTATTTGTGGAAATACCTGGCAGACAATAAAAGATAAAACAATAGTTAGTGTTGTTGAGCAGCAGGTTTACCCCGATGTGTTTGGCCTTAAACACGATGCCGTGAGCTCCTTCTCCGATCCGACCCAGGATACTGTACTGCTCCATGTTAGCAGGCTGTGAAACACGATGTCAGAGAGAGAGAGAGGACTGAGATCTTTATTATTTAATGTATAAATAAAGTGTTGGCTCTTTCTCTGTAGGTTATATAAATCACTTTGTGTTCACACAGGTGGTGTAAACGTTTTGTTTACCTCAGAGGCATCTAATGAGAAAAATGATCCGTAAATACCTCAATAACTAAACTCTTATTAATCTCATGAACTGGTTGAAGCCAGACAGACAAAGACATTCAGAATCATAAATACTTTCATTAATCCCCAGGGGGAAATTGGGTCGTTCCAGTTGCTCTTACATACAATATAGCAGTAGAAATGTGGTAATAAAAACATAAATATTAATAAAATAAGGAAGGTAAAAAAGATAATACAATAATAATAAGTATATACTTGAGATCGGCGTAGATTACAACCTCAAAAACGCTCCATAATTAAGAATAATAAACTTTAGAAAAAGGCTTTCCGTGTTAGGAGCTTAGCGCTAGCTAACTGTTTGCTAACGTTGCCATGGTAACCTACTAGCGTCTAATTCAACATGTCGACATTTCCCGCTTTAAAACCCGCTCCAGGTGTACGTAACGGACCACGTTAGTCCGACATAAACTACAAACACTGAGAGTTTCGTCTTTTAAACAACACTTACTCGTTCGGGTTTGAATAAACGGGGTTTAAGTCATGAGAGCTAGGTAAAGGGACGCCAATGGTCCGCCATGTTTGTTTACAGTGACGTCACGAGACTGGTCCAACTCCAGAACCGAGGGAGATAGAAGAGACTCACCTGTCAGCACATCAGCTTATAAAAGATATAAATGTAACTTATATATGTATGTTCTATTCCTTCTAAAGGTAGGAAGCCCCTGAAGACCCAAAAAGTAAAGACACTTGTCGTTTACACGTCACGTTGTTTTTCCATGTACTCTAATTCTGTGACTCTGGTGCTTTGGTTTTATTTTGAAATCAGGAAGTACTATCTGACGTTTGACTCTATATCCGGAACAGAGCGGTGTTTACATGAGGCTGATGCATGCTAACCTCCGTGATGATATCCACGGATGTATAACGACTGTTTGTGAATCTATAATGACTCAAACACGTTAAACTTCACCTCAGTGGGACACTCGGCGGCGGTTAATCTCTCTAAAGGCGGGAAGTTCTGATTTTAAAGAACGAGGTGACGATGTCTCTGCCTGTTCATGCTAATACTAACGTGGACCGGAAGGTGTTGCAGTATGAAAACTTCATTAACGAAGTTCTGAAGAGAGATTTACAGTAAGAGACAAAACAGCTGCTCACTGCAGCACCTTCACATTATAAATATATAAATATATATATTAGGACAGTCAGGATGAAGCTCACCTGTAGGTTTTTAATCTGCTTCTATTTGGTGAAAATTAACTTTAAACTCCTGATTTTACTGAACGTTGATGTTTTTCTTCTTCTATGTTTTCCAGAAAGGTGTTGGAGCAGAGAGACTCAGTATATGAGAAGATCTCTCAGTACCTGCAGCTGAAGAACACCATCCAGACTCTGCAGGTACACACACACACACAGAGACACACACACACACACACACAGAGACACACACACAGACACAGACACACACAGAGACACACACACACAGAGACACACACACACACACACACACACACACAGACAGACACACACACACACACACACACACACACACACATACACACACAGACACACACACACACAGACACACACACAGACACACACACATACACACACACAGACACACACACATACACACACACAGACACACACACATACACACACACACACATACACACACAGACACACACACACACACACACAAAAAGACTAGAAAAATTATAGTTGTTGAGATGAAATAAATTAAATTCTTGGACGGACTTCCTGCTGGAGTAAGATCATTTTTACTTTGTGTGTGTCTGTGTGTGTGTGTGTGTGTGTGTCTGTGTCTGTGTGTGTGTGTGTGTGTGTGTGTGTGTGTGTGTGTGTGTGTGTGTGTGTGTGTGTGTAGGAGTCGGGTTCTCAGCAGCTGAAGACAGAAGTGGATCTGGGCTGTAACTTCTACGTCCAGGCTGAAGTGTAAGCTGCTGATCTAAGACTCTGATAGACACAAACGATACAGCTGACTCAGAGGGGATCATCAGGATCACACACACACACACACGTTTAGCTCCTGTTGACAAGCAGGAAAGCAGCTACAGGTCGGACTTGAACCCGGGCCAACAGCTTGCAGGACGCTAGCCTCCTCAATCGATAACGTTACTGAATGCCTCTAAATATGTTTGAATGAAGAAGGTCTTTAACCATCTGACCGACCACTGACCGCTTTCTTTTTAGGTTTCTACATTTTGTTGTTGTGATCTTTTTCTCCCAGGGCTTTTTTTCTTTTTATTCAGCTGTAAGATCAGAACCATGTATTTTTTTTTATATTTATCGTCTGTTAAAGCTGGAAGGATAGCCTGTCTTTTACCCCGCCCCTCTTTCTTCTTCTCTCGGTCGGTCAGGGAGGACTCGTCGAGGATCTTCGTGGCGGTCGGTTACGGTTTCTTCGTGGAGATGACTCACGACGAGGCTCTCAAATTCATCGACAAGAAGACGAGTCAGCTCACAGCGTCAGTACAACATTTTCAATGTCTAAAAAACAAACACAGGGTTGGAAGTGCTGCAGCAGAGGCACCTTTTTTCCTGTGGGTGTTTAATTCATGCAATAAGTGTCAGCCTCCAGCAGAGGGCGCCAATTTATTACAACAGCAGCACAAATCACTTTTTGAGAGCTCCTTCAGGAAGTTCCTGTAATGATCCATTTGAGATAAATCCACCGTCAGATGACAAACATCCTGAGTCTCTGAGTGTCTGTTGTGTGTTAGCTTCATGCTAGCTGTTTCCATTGTTTTGATTGAGAGATGCTAACTAATGCTACATGTGCATGTTTCAGCTTCACGGAGCAGCTCACCAAAGATTCAGCGAAGATTAAAGCCAACATCCGCATGGTGCTGGAGGTCTGTTTCACACACACACACACACACACACACACACACACACTCCCCTTTATCCCCTTTAAATCAATGAATATATGATTTCAGGGTCTGATTATTTATGATCACAAAGAAACATTTTCGTCGTATTTGTTGTTTGTGTGTTTTCAGTCAGACTCAACAGAGGAGAAACCTGATTGGCTGTTTTTCTTCTTCTCCTCTTCAGGGTCTGAGGGAGTTGCAGGGTCTGACCGACCTGCCGGAGAGCAGAAGAAGAGACGTGTTCTAGACTCTCCCACGTGTTGGACGATCAGAGCATCTTTAAAATCACAGAGGTTCAACATGGACGTTTATCTAAACATGGCTGCTGATGTTTGAAGTGACAGACGGCTGATCCATTCAGACTGAAGAAGAACATCACTGAGGGAGGAGGAGGAGGGAGAGTTTGCTGTCCTGTGCTGCTGATTAAACTCTTCATTCAGGACTTTGTCTAACTGGACAAACAGGGCACAGACTAAACCTCTCCAGGTTGAGCTGGAGGACAAACAGGATGCTGAATGAGTTGAAGGAGAGATGCAGATGTTTCCCATCGGCTTCATCTGTGTGTGTCCAGGATGTGATCCCTGGAAGCAGAAGGGACACTGCTCGCCTAACCGAGCAGCAAGAAGAAGAAGAAAGTGTGTTTGATTCACATGTTTTTTATTTTATTTTGAAGGAGAAAATGTCCCCAAGTGTCTGACTCTAACTTTGCTGACAGGAAGTGTCCGTACTCTTTCTCATGGCCACACAGACGGTGACCGATGCTTCCTCTTAAAGTGTGAAATCTGCAGCTGAGCTCTTTTTTTCCCATGAATTCAAATCATTTGTAATCTGTGGATGTTTTGTAAATCTTTGAATATATTCATTAAAAACAAACATTTACTGAAAAATATGGACTGATCAACTTTTTCTGGTTTCAGTGAAAGCAAATCTGAGCAACACGGCGACACTCTTAACATGTTTGGCTTTTGAAGTGGAAACCTCCGGTGTTGAAAAATGAAGCTGATGCTGAAGTGTAACATCCTGCAGTTCCTCCAGTGTCCACTAGAGGCTGGCTGCAGAAGCACAGGAAGTCACATACACACCCATTCTAAAAAGCCTGTTTTTACAGCAGAGATTAACATGTTTACAGCCTGGTTCAAAAAACCAAATAGGTGTGATTAGCTCATGTCTCGATGGACACACACTGTACGGGGGGTGAATGTTTTGATGACTCATCAGTTTTGATTTGATGAAGGAAAAGAGTTTTTCACAATAAGGCGTGTAGCTGACCTGATTGACAGGTGGGCGCGGTGTAACGGTTTGTCAGCTCCAGCTCTCAGCCTGTCGTTAGGTTGACTGAAAGTTAGACTGAGACAGCATTTCCAGCATGGAGACCGCCATCGATGGGACTCCAGCGCCCCCTGCAGGAACAGACGGGGGACGCTTCAAACATTCTTATTTACAGTCTTTGGTTTTGACCTTTTATATCTACAGCGGTTAAAGGTTTAGTTATTCCAGAGTTCTGCACCTCGAACCCACAGATTTATTGAAAAGGTTTCAGGTCACAGCTGGAAACAGGAGAGTTCAACATTAACATGACCCTGATGTTTTGTAGAATATACAATAAGTAACATGAGACGCCCTGCAGCAGATTTTAACTTCAGTCACAAACACTGAACAGTTAAACACGCGTTAGACCTGATGTTATAAATATAACATCTGTAGTATTCTTTCTATACAAACTCTCCGCTGTCGGCTCGGGCTGCTCTCAGAGATGCTCAGTCAACAAAAAGAACGGAGCCGGTTACCATGGAAACAGGATGCTAAATAGAGTCGGTGCGTAAAGAAGCTGAGAGATGACTCTTGAAATAGACTCCCACACAAACAAGAGAGAGAGAGAGAGAGACTGCAGCTGAGCCTGACTGTAAACGGTCAGAGGTTTGATGCCCGGCTCAGCGGCTCCTCGGCAGAACTCTCTCTGTTTGTCTGAAGGGACAGAAACTAAAACACGTGTTTGGGAGCTGCATGACTTTTTGCTCATATCGATATTACCTATACGTTTATCACTTGTGTTACCTTCTATACAATATTACAGTTTTTTCAAACTTCATTCACTGGGAATTGTATCCAGAGTAAACGCGGATTCTCGTGGTGTGACTGTTCCTGACATTTTTTTTTTAAGAAATTCTGAACGTGACGATAAAAAAAAACATTTTTTGTTTATCAGTTTTCCAGCCAACAAAATTGTTGATTAAATGATGAACAAACAGAAGGAGCTGAGCCTCGTGTAGTGCTGACGTCACCGTCGTGTTGCTGCATGAGTACAGCCGCGTGCTGAGTCAAGCTACCGGAAGTCAGGGGTTTACTACGCGGATTCTCCTTCACAATAAAAGCGCACAGTTTCTGTCGACGCTGTCTGCTTGAGATCACATTTAAACAACATAAAAAAAAAAACTTTTTAGATTAAATTAGAGAAGAACTGAGATTCTGAGGGATACTGAAGTTTACCAAACTGCCCTTTGTTTCCTTTATACCTTTATTAGAGCGCTCTGTTTCCTGACAGTTGAGGTGAGGTGAGTCTGCCTGTAAGAGGTGGAAATGTTTCTAGGATGCAGGATCAGTTGAGTTACACTTAACTTATTAAAACTGTTCAAGCTTGAATTATTTCCCTGGGTAGCATCTGTGCTCCATCACAGACAAGAGCTTGAATCAGTATTTATGGGATGCTGAGGTCCTCCATACAGATCCAACTAAACTAAACGTCCTTATCTGGAGGCAAACCTTTGACAGATTCGCAGTTAAAGTTGCATTTTATTTATTGCTTTAATTTCTTGTCATGTGTACCTTTTACCTGTCTGTGGTCTGAGTTTATAATGGGAATGCTCAATTTTTAGGCTTTTTCTGAAGATCTTTAAATTCATAATTTATGTTTTCAAAAACTACAGAGCCCCTGAAGTCCCAACGAGTGATTGTGCCATTAAGACAATTATGTTTGTTGTTCGGACAACACAACTATCTTCAGAGGCGCTGCTACTTAACAGGCAAGGCTGGCAACCCCAAAACGGGGCCCCTTACTGGCCTGGGGCCCCCCCGAGGGCTGACAACCTTTAAACTGCAGCAGTGGCTCAAAACGTGCAAATTTTGCAATGACAGTTGGAAACCTCCCAAAGGGGCCCCATCTGACAACTCTCTCTCACATAATAGTTGACTGAATGATTCTTGTCGAGCCATAAATATTAATTATTTTGTTGGTGTAGCATCATTTGTAACTTAATGGGGATGAACGCTGGTTGGATTCCCCCTGTGAATCTCTGCCTTGAGCCCAAACAGACTCCAGAGTCACCACTGGTCCGAGGGGCTCCCAGTTAACCTTTGCCCCCACAGACTCTGGAATCGCCACAGACTATCTGGTTCCCACATTTTTATCATTTAACTTGAGCACACAAGATGATTTTATTGTTCCAAAATGATTATAACCTGTTCTTACAAGACAAACACTCATGTTCACAATATAATAAAATAACAAGATAATTATCTTGTACCCAAAAGTTTTCATTTATCTTCTGTGAACAAGATAAACAACTTGTCCTTGCACTCTAAGAACAGATATCTGTGCACACAGTATTTTGACTTTTGGGGATTTCAGGGACTCTGTAAAAAAAAAACTACTTAATTAATTTTACTTTAACGTTCATGAACAAGAAGATAACTTGTTCCATAAGATCACTTGTTTCCACGAGATAACTATGTTGTTTTTTTTTGAAGATTTATTTTTGGGCTTTTAATGGATAGATAGGACAGTGGATAGAGTTGGAAATCAGGGAGAGGGAGAGAGTGGGGAATGACGTGCGTGAGGGAGGCCACAGGTGGGACGACAGCCTTCATGCATGGGGCGCGCGCACTAACCACTGCGCCACTGCACCACCAACGCCCCGAGATAACTATGTTGATAGCACAAGAACACAAGATAGTATTTTTTACTTTTTGAGGCTTCAGGGACACCGTAGAAAAACCCTTTAAACATTAATTATCATCCAACTTTCATGCTCAAGATAATTACTTGTTTCCACCAGATAAAAACTCACAAGATAATATCTGTATTTTTGGGACTTCAGGGTGTTTGATACATTTTCTACAATTCTACAATTCTCTTAGCAGACTCATTTATCCAAAGCGACGTACATCAGAGAGTAAGAACAACACAAGCAAGGATCTAGAAAAAAGAGAACAATGTCAGTAAGAGCAAACGATCAGCTTTGAGTCTGATTGGACACACAGGTGCTGACAGGAAGTGACCAGAGGCAAAGCACAACATTGAGGGCAGTTCTTGAGAGCTCTAATCAGTATAGAAACCATCTTATAAGTCGTCGTTATCAAACAAAAACCATCGTCATTACCATCATCATCATCAATAATATGGAGACCATCATCATTAAGTTAGTAGGTATTCATGAAAGAGCTGGGTCTTTAGCTTTTTCTTAAAGGTGCAGAGGGACTCTGCAGATCACATGGAGTTTGGAAGTTCATTCCACCACCGGGGGGCGACAGAGGAGAAGAGTCTAGTCAGAGACTTAGGACCCTGTTGTGAAGGTTGGATCAGACTTTCATTGGCAGAGCGTAGTGGGCGGGAGGGAGTGTAGACATGGGTGGCAGTAGCTCAGTCTGTAGGGACCTAGGTTGGGAACCAGAGGGTCGCCGGTTCAAGTCCCGGTGCAGACCAAATATGGAAGTTGGTCTGGTAGCTGGAGAGGTGCCAGATCACCTCCTGAGTATCAAAAAAGTAAATCTTAAATCTAGACCTGGATCAGAGAGTTAAAGTAAGGAGGAGCAGTTTTGTAAGGGAGTTTTAAATTTGATTTTTTTAATTCAGTATTAATTTTCTTCCTTTTTTCTCATTAAAGGATTTTCCTGCTTTACTGTCGTTTCAGATTTGTTTTCAAATATTTAAACGCATCTGATTAATCGATTTAGAAGCTGTAGGCTCGACGGACTTTTATTTTGACACTGTTCACCGGAAGCTGAGTGTGTGTTGTGTTTGTGATGCTACTCTGACTTCAGTGAAAAGTAGTGAGGAGGCGTTCGTCCAAACAGGAAGAAACTGGGAAAAACACCTCGAAGAGAGAGATGGAGTTACCTGTAACGGACGGACGCCGGAGACCCCGCACAGGAGACTAAACACCCGGAAGGATTTTAAAAACTACTTTCCCTCCGTGTCGGAGGAGTGTGGACGGTTTCCGGGGAACTCTGAGGATCCAGTCCGCAGTCAGCAGCGCTGTTTGGGGGCTGACGCAGGAAGGCGGGGGGCTGTCAGAGGAGCTAGGCTAGGCTAGGCTAGGCTAACAGCTTCAGCTCCCGGAAAGAAAAGTAAAAACATGGATAAACTTTTTGTGGCATTAAAATGAGCAGCAGCCTTACTGTTAAACTGTTCAGTAGATACAAATAATAACTTAAACGCCTAAAGAAAGTGTTAGCTGCTAGCGTTGGCATTGCTAGTTAGCCAGCTAGTTAGCTCCCATGAAGGCTTGTCAACACAACAACAAGCTGTGACAGCAGGAGAGGAAACACAACAACAAGCTGTGACAGCAGGAGAGGAAACACAACAACACACTGCACCTTAACTCTCCTGCTAATCTGATGAATTACACCTTAATTATCATTAGCATGTTAATTAGCAGAAAGCTATTTGCTGCTTCAGGCTACAAACTTGCAGGTTTTTTTTAATTTTGATAATTAAATTACTTTTCCGTTTCTCTCGGTGTTTTTTCCGGGAGGTGTTTGTTCGTTGGTTGGAGGTAACTTTGAATCCCCGTGCTGTTCGGTGTGTTAGCATGGAGACACAGCAGCCTGGCAGCAGCTCGGAGCGGTTACATAACACCAGCAGGTCGCGGGAGAAGCTGCTGCTGAACGTCTCCTCCTCCTCCTCCTCCTCCTCCTCAGCCTCCTCAGCCCGGCTTTGACAGCTGTAACCTGCTCTGACAACCGCCCCCCCCCCCCCCCCACACCTCCTCCCCGCCACACACGGACACACACACACACACACACACACACACACACAGAGACAGACGGCACAGCAGCATGGAGGAGGTGTGAGCCTGCAGGGAGAAACAACACAAAGCTGAAGATGGATTCAAACCCGCTCATAAACGGTGAGAGATGCTCTCTGTGTGTGTGTGTGTGTGTGTGTGTGTGTGTGTGTGTGTGTGTGTGTGTGTGTGTGTGTGTGTGTGTGTGTGTGTGTGTGTGTGTGTTCGCTCAGGTGGGATGGTGGAGCAGGTATTATCAGGACACTGCATGTTGAGTTTGATTTGCTTTCACACAGCGTGCAGAAACTTGCAGCCTCTCAGCAGCTCCACACACAGACAGGTGATGTAGAGTGTGTGTCTACAGGTGTGTAAAGATGTCTGCACTACAGCAAAGATCTGAACAGAGATATTTCCTTAAACACACTTCAAAGGTAAATCCCCTCCAAATGATGACAGCCTTGAAGGTTTGTTGTGTCCATGAAATATCTTCTGCCTTCATACATATAGCAACATGTAACTCCTCCTCACAGTACTCACAACAATACCTCCATTTTTGTTTGTGTTTGTTTTGTTGCAGTACATTTTTTTTTTACCTTTTGTATGAAGGTGAGTTTCAGGTCTCTGAAAATTCTCCTTCAGTAAAACTCAGTTTAAGGTGTTTCTGTGTAGATGGGTAAAACAGAGAGTTGTCACGCTGTGCGGCGGACATGGCGATATTTTGTCATCCGATTACTTGACTAATCGTGCCTGGTTTTACACGCTCCTCTCGTGCCCTTGATTCCACAGATGTTGATGTAACCGAAGTGAAGGAAGTAAAAAAACAACAACAACAGCAATGGACTCACAAACATTTCCTTGTATGTAAATTCCCTCTCACACGCAGCAGCATCTCGTCTGTCAACTTTTTGCATTTTGCTTCCTTCTCCGTTTCTTTCATTTCGTTTCAGCGAGACGTCTCTGGACTGTAGATCCTTTGTGATCTTTGGCGGTCGCTCGTGTGATCTGACTTTGAACTGAACCGGTGAAAGCAACGAGCAGACAGAGCATCCTGCAGAAAGGGTCACTTGATGTTTGCGATGATTTATGAAAGGTTTAAATAAGATCGTGAACAGCCAGATGTTTTCACAAGAAGTCATGCTTTTTTTTTTCTTTAAGATTTATTTTTTTGCCTTTATTAGAGAGATAGGACAGTGGATAGAGCCGGAAACCATGGAGAGAGAGAGTAGGGAAAGACATGTGGGAAAGAAGCCACAGGTGGGGTTTGAACCTTGGCCGCCCGCTTGGAGGCGCGCACTAACCACTGAACCACCAGCGCCAGCAGTCATGCTTTAAACTAAAGTAAGAAACAAGGAAACACTAATCCAACGTCGACCAACGGGTACATCACCTGATCAGCTGATAGAAACACCAGGATGTACCTTCATTCCTTCGACTGTGAATAACTTTGAATTCTTCTTTTTGGGTCTAGTCCGTCATAGCGATGAATATTCTGCGTAAAATGGGCAGAAAATCCAGATTCAAGGACGCATTGGAAAACTGAGTCGAGCTGGGGATCGAACCCCTGACATTCCGGTTGAGAGACGACCAACTCTACCACTGAGCCACAGTAATGCATGTAAGAGTTTAACAGAATTTCAGCCAATTATGGTAAATGGACTTGAGCTTGTAAAGTGCTTTTTTGGCCTTCTGTCTTTCTTCATTCGGCCGCCGTCGAGGCAGCGGGAGCAACTCGGGGTTAAGTGCGTGGGATCTGGGCATCGAACCCAGACTTTCATGTTGAGAGACGACAGACTCTACCGCTGAGCCACAGCCACTAGTCCTGCATGGTGTTGGCGGTTTAGGATTTAAATCCTTTCTGGCAGATTTTGTCAGGTGTTCTTTGAAATTGACTCGCTGTCCACAATGAGTGAGTGAGTGAGTGAGTGAGTGAGTGAGTGAGTGAGTGAGTGGCCCCCGGCTGGTCACATGACCCCCCTGACAGAGCGTATGTGTAAAGTGTTGAATGTGCTCTGAATCACTTTGACACTTTTATTCATAAATATTAAGACCTCATTGACGCTGACTGTGTTTGTGCAGAGGCCGGCGCTTTCAACCGGTGATTTTCATATTCACGTGTTGTCACGGCAACAGTGAGTGACGCATTAATGCTGCGAGTGTTAAACAGTGTTTGTGAGATATGACATGTTTCTCTGATGATGATGTGAGTCACAAGCTGAAGGATCAGATCTGACTGTTGTGGAGATTTGTACTGACTGACTGAAACCACAGTGGAACAGGAAGTGGTGAGGAAAGCACCGTCTTCTTCTGTGGTGGAGAAAGTGGTTTGTCTTTCTGACTGCCTGAGCTTTCACCTCGGCTCTGTCGGAAACTCTTTAACAAACTCTTTCTCCAGGAGATTGGTTTCTGACGGCTCGTTTTATGACAGAGTAGTAGTAACGGGGTCGGAGGAGAACCTGCACAGGCTCAGGTCGGTTCAGGCTCGACTGCTCAGAATCTCCCTGTTCGACTTTCATTCATAAGAGATCAATAACTGAAGCTGATCAGCAACTTTTGATGGGAACAGGGATCACAAAGCTGAGACATTTTTCTTTATTAGTTTGCACAGATGATAAGAAAACATACAGTTGGCATAAGAGTTGACATTAAAACTCTTTCCCTCCCGCCCATCCCAGTTAACTCCATACCCACCCACCGAGTCAGGGATCCTATTCCCACTCCGGAGGTCGCCTGTTTCCACAGTAGCCTACCCAGGAGTCTCATTCACACTCATGCATACTAGGACAAGGAGCAAGAAGAGAGAGAGGAAATAATCAATTAATAAAGTAAATGAAGAAAAAAACATTTTTAACCAGCAAGGATCAGAAACTAGATTCAATCTGTTGAGTTCCAGCTGTTCCACAGTGTTTGATGGGATCCCCTCTGTCTGTTGCTCTGGTTGTTCTGGTCAGATTTGAGTGAGTCAGAGCGGTGCGGAGCTCCGCCGGTCTCTGTGGGAATAAAGCATCGACGCAGTCTGCCGTTTGTTGTAGAGAGGCCCGCGGGAACACAAATGTGTATAAATTAAACAGCTTTTTTCTTAACCCCATGCTCTTCCTGTAAAACTTGACTCAGGCCCCGTGCCCCCCCCCCTCCCC
>NC_083626.1:28931763-28946940 GCF_963584025.1 Labrus mixtus
TTCTCCTCGTGCTTTAAGCGCACGTGGTTAAACATCGAACTTGTATTTCTATGATATGCACATTTAAATCCACGTATCTTGCACTGCACATTAACTTCATCGTTCTTGTCGAAGTACTTCCAGACATCACTTTTCTTGACTGACATGTCGCAGGTGTAGCAGACGTTCTGTTTTCGGTGTAATAATATGTTCCTAGAGAGAAACAGCTGTTTTTGCTGAAATCTGGCTCGGTGTGTCCTAAAGCTGAAGCCGTGGCCGGAGAAGTCATACGTTTGTATCCAGTTAATTATTTTCCTACCTCGTATATTCTGTTAGGCGAAAACAAAAAGCTGGGTCACACATGGAACGCTGTATGAGTTCAAGTTTTGTAGACAAAAGCGGCGCTTGCACAGGTGCGCGAGTAACGAAATGTTACTCGAATAATGGGGTCAACGGCGAGTATATAAATCGACGAGCGTGTGTTTTTGTTTTGTCTCCTTCAGAACATCATCAAGAAGGTGAGCGGTCAGAAGTTTGTTTATAAGTTTGTGAGTCAGCCCGACCCCTCGCTGCCTGACGGCGTCCGCAACGGAGACGACATCCAGAGGAGGGACATCGCCGACTCCAACAGCCAGTCAAAAGTCCCGGGGGGCGTGTCTTCAAACTGCCAGTCAAAGGGTTTACCCCAGGTGCTCTTATTGTTGTTGTTGTTGTTGTCTGAGTAGATTTCTGCAGGGCTCCTCCGCACGCTGACGTTAATGTTTTGATCTTGCAGCGCTCGTCCCCCAGCAGCTCGCAGAAAAGCTCCCGTAACGACTACATGAAGTCCGGCCTCTACTCCACCTTCACCATCCAATCGCTGCAGTCCTCGCCGAACCCACGGCCAATCAAATCGGAGCTGCTGATACAACCGGAGCCCGCCCTCAAGGTGGAGCGCCCGCCCAGAGAGGTAAGAGAGATGTCGGCAGGTTTTGAGTTTGTGCGGTGGCGTCTCGCTCTTCAGAGGATTACGTCTCCTGTTTGTCTCCTCCTCAGGTGTTTGTGTTGGCAGAGTCTAAACACGCCACGTCTGGAGGGGGAGGGGTCGACTCTGCTCTCCAGGTGATCGTCACTCAGCCGTCTCCGTGTCCCACTCCGGCTCTCAGCCCGCAGATGCCCTCCAACACAAGCAGCCAATCACAGGTCAGTGTCAGATTATACTCATTATAGTTATCAGGAATTTAAATGCCAGAATCATGTAATCAAACTGGCATTTAAAGGGTTAAATTCCTGATAATTATTCAATGTTTGGTAGTGTTGAGCAGGGCTGAAGTTGTTTAAGAGATTTATGCAAAAAAAAAAAAGTAGAAAAAAATATCAATCTGTTTTATTTTTATATCAGTTTTTTATAAATTGGACATTTTCGCCCTCCAATGTCCAAACAGGGAACTACATTTTAAATCTGATGCTACACAAAAACTAACAATGCATCAAAGTCAATATTTTGGAAAATCTTTGACATATCCAACACTGATTTAAAAAATCATCCCCCAGCCACCAAATATTTGTTTTATTGAAAATAACTCATTTTTGTGTTTTTTTTCATAAATAACAACAGTGACATCAAGTAATCAAACTGGCATTTAAAGGGTTAAATTCCTAAAAATGATTGAATATTTTATAGTTCTGAGCAGGGCTGAAGTTGTTTAAGAGATTTATGCAGAAAAAAGTAGAAAAAAATATCAATCTGTTCTATTTTTAGATCAGTTTTTTGGAAGTGGACATTTTTGTCCTTACAGACTTCAGAGGGTCGTAAATGAAACTGATGACTGAGGGTTAACTGGTTTTATTGTGGCGGTCCTGGTGTGAGGTGTTTCCTCTGTGCTGACCCTTCTCTCTTTCTCTCTGTTACCCAGAATCCTCCTGCTCCTCCCCTCAGCGACCCTCCTCAGATTTATCTCACCAGCGTTGGGGACCCGTCCTCCCTCACCCCCCTCATCCCCCTCGGCCCCGTCGGAGGCTCTGTGAGCCCTGCGCCTCCTCCCCACGTGTCCATGGGCCCCCAGGGGGGGGCTCAGCAGGACGACTGCGGTGGAGTCACCAACCCGGCCAGCTTCCCGCCTCACCCCCAGGCTGCCCCTCACCCGTCTCACCCCCCGCCCGTCTTCGTCATCATCAACCCTCCTCCTCCTCCTCAGCAGCAGCAGGCGGCCATGACAGCCGCTCCTCCCTCCTTGGCGGCTCCTCCCCCCGCCCGTCCCCCTCCTCCCCCCATCGTGATAAAGGAGGAGAACCTGCCGTCGGAGGAGGATCTTCTGGAGATGGTGTCTCTGGAGGAGAAGCAGGGCGAGGAGGTGAGAGGAGGAGTTTTTAAAAAACATGTTGATGATGATGAAACAGACTCTTCATGACGTCTCTTCTTGCTCCTCCCTCCAGGTGCCTCAGCTCATCTGTTCAGGCGAACCAGAGCCCCCCCTCACCATCGTGGAGAGCCCGCCCCCTCCCTGCATGGAGCCTGTGGAGGGAGGTCAGCAGCCTGCAGGGGCGAGGGAAGCAGAGGGGGAGAGAAAGGACTCGCTGACAGGTAAGAGGAGCACACCTGATGTCCTGAATATACCTGAACATGTTTCTCCAGCTTCTTGTCAGGGCTCCCCTCTCTGCATGGCGGCCATATTGGATACATCGAAGTTTTGAAAAACGTGATTTAATTTTCAGGTCTGTCTCTTTCTTTGTTGTTGTCAGAGTCCTCCGTCCCTCCTGTGACCTCCTCGTCCTTGTCCTCTGCAGTGACTCCTGCGGTGTCCTCCTCCTTCTCCTCCTTCTCCTCTTCGGACGCCGCTCCTCCAAAACCAAAGAAGCCGCGGGGCCTGGAGCTGCCGTCCTCCCCCTCCCTCCCCCCCGGCCTCTCCCTGGATAAGGTCTGAATCGCTGAACAGTCTGACCGTCATTACCACTAACCGCTAACGGCTTTTAGGATTAAAACAGAAGCATTAGACTTTTTAATTTTATTTTTTAATTAGTTTATTTATTTATTTTTTCATTGTTGAAATATTTAATTGCTAATAATTACTTTTCATTATTACTGTTGTATTATTTGTTATTATATGCTTTGGCAATATATTTTACACATTCATGCCAAAAGAGCGATTTGAATTGAACTGAACTTAGAGTAGCGATCTGTAACTCTGACACCTAGTGGTTAAAATGGGTACTGCAGTCCAAATTCAAACCATAAGAGAGAGCTGTCTCCCCCCTCCTCTCTAGAGTCGATATAGTAAGGTCACTTTATCGTTTCTGTCTCTACACATGTTACTGAGTGGTAGTGTGAAAGGTGTGTGTTTGGAGGGAAACCCTGTGACATCACTTCCTGTTCTTCCTCTGCAGGTGAACGCAGCTGTTAACAGTTTATTGGCTCCTGGATCAGCGACCAACACGCTCACGCCGACCGTCATCACCTCCCACGCTCTGGTAAACCCATCACCTGTCTCTGTGTGACACAAACAGAAGAGCTGTGAGAAACCGTCTGTTTGTTTTGATTATCTGTTTCCTGTCTCTTCAGACGCCGGTCCTGTTGACGCCCAGTCCGCTCCCCTCCACCATCCACTTCTGGAGCACGCTCAGTCCCATCGCGCCGCGCTCACCGGCCAAACTCTCCTTCCAGGTAATATACCGAGCCCCCTGTACGCAGCTCTGATCCGAGAGAGTTCCAGTGTGATCACAGAGCAGCGGAGCGGACGTTTAGTTATTTTAGATATTTCAGTGTAAACAAGATTTATAAATATTTTCAGAAACTGAAACATTCACTGATTGAAAGTAACGACTCTCTTTATCCTGCACTAAGTCCTCACACACACTGTGCACAGCATGTACCTATACCTGATCCATACACACACACACACACACACACACACACCACACACAGAGCTGGTGTCTCTGCAGGTTGCTGGCTCTTTTTTTCTCCATCTGTTCTCTGAAAACAGAAAATTATTAAAGGTTCAATTCACCCAAATCAGAAACAACATTCCCTCCTCCTTCCTCTCTCCTCCTCCCTCCTCCCTCATGTCCTCTCCTCTCCTCTCCTCCTCTCCTCTCCTCTCCTCTCCTCTCCTCTCTCCTCCTCCTCTCTCCTTCTTCCTCTCTCCTTCCTCCTCTCTCCTCTCTTCTTTCCTCTCCTCTCTCCTCCTTCCTCCTCCTTCCTCTCCTCTCTCCTCCTTCCTCTCCTCCCTCCTCTCCCCTCTCCTCCTTCCTCTCTCCTATCTCCTTCCTCCTCTCTTCTTTCCTCTCTCCTCTCCGCTCTCCTCCTTCCTCTCCTCTCCTTTCCTCTCTCCTCTCCTCTCCTTTCCTCTCTCCTCTCTTCTTTCCTCTCTCCTCCCTCCTCCCTCCTCTCTCCTCCCTCCTTTCCTCTCTTTTTCACCTCCTCTGGTTCTTGTGTTTGTGAATCTTTGTCGCCCCCTTCTGGTTGATCAGAGTATTACAGTCTGTAATCCTCAGAATGTTGACGTGTTTCATAAACTCCTCGTTTGTTCCTGTTTTTTATGTTTGTTGATGTGGAGCACGTTGTGACCTTCGTCTGTGTAAAGTGCTTCATAAATAAACTTTACTGACGTATTTAAAATCTGCTTACAGACGACAACATGTTGGACTTATTGTTGCAGGTTTGATCTAAAGACACGAAGCCCCCGCAGCTTTAGGGACGAAACACTCAGCAGCAGATTATTGAGAGTCACGATGAGCACAAAGCTTCTCTCTTTATCTTAAAGCTGCTTTAATATTCATCTCATGTCTCTGAAATCTGCATTTAATAATAAACCTCTCTGATGGGCTTTGACAAACAGACGCAGAGGAGGATTAACAGATCTGTGTTTACAGAACAAATTCATCCCTCATATCTCCGTCTGAGTCTCATCATGATGATGTCACATCAATGAGTCTGGAGACCGTCCTGGACCTGTGACGCCATGAAACAGGCAAAAAGTGTCGCTATGTTTCAGCCGCAGTGGAGCAGAGCAGAGGACTGCCTCAGTACCAAGCAGCAACCTCCAGAGTTTAAACATGATGCTGAAGTGTAACATCCTGCAGTTCCTGGAGTGTCCACTAGAGGCTGGCTGCAGAAGCACAGGAAGTCACATACACACCCATTCTAAAAAGCCTGTTTTTACAGCAGAGATTAACATGTTTACAGCCTGGTTTACAGGCGCACACTGTGGGGGGGTGATTTTTTTTTTAAACGGCTCTGTTTTGATTTTGAAAATGATACGTGTCACCCATAACAAGGTGAGAGGAAGACAGGAAGTGTGTCGTCGAAGATTAAATCCTTCATTTTCTCCTGAAAAAAACCCGATAATTAATCACATTTTCTCTCCCCCCCTCTCTCTCTTCCCCCCTGCTCTCTCTCTCTCTCTGTCTCTCTCTCTTCCCCCCTGCTCTCTCTCTCTCTCTCTGTCTCTCTCTCTTCCCCCCTGCTCTCTCTCTCTCTCTCTGTCTCTCTCTCTTCCCCCCTGCTCTCTCTCTCTCTCTCTGTCTCTCTCTCTGTCTCTCTCTCTTCCCCCCTGCTCTCTCTCTCTCTCTCTGTCTCTCTCTCTTCCCCCCTGCTCTCTCTCTCTCTCGCTGTCTCTCTCTCTTCCCCCCGCTCTCTCTCTCTCTCTGTCTCTCTCTCTCTCTCTCTCTCTTCCCCCCTGCTCTCTCTCTCTCTCTGTCTCTCTCTCTCTCTGTCTCTCTCTCTCTCTCTCTCTCTGTCTCTGTCTCTCTCTCTCTCTCTCTTCCCCCCTGCTCTCGCTGTCTCTCTCTCTTCCCCCCGCTCTCTCTCTCTCTCTGTCTCTCTCTCTCTCTCTCTCTTCCCCCCTGCTCTCTCTCTCTCTCTCTGTCTCTCTCTCTCTCTGTCTCTCTCTCTCTCTCTGTCTCTGTCTCTCTCTCTCTCTCTCTTCCCCCCTGCTCTCTCTGTCTCTCTCTCTTCCCCCCGCTCTCTCTCTGTCTCTCTCTCTCTCTCTCTCTGTCTCTGTCTCTCTCTCTCTCTCTCTTCCCCCCTGCTCTCTCTGTCTCTCTCTCTTCCCCCCGCTCTCTCTCTCTCTCTCTCTCTCTCTCTGTCTCTCTCTCTCTCTCTCTCTCTTCCCCCCTGCTCTCTCTCTCTCTCTCTCTGTCTCTCTCTCTCTCTGTCTCTGTCTCTCTCTCTCTCTCTCTTCCCCCCTGCTCTCTCTGTCTCTCTCTCTTCCCCCCCGCTCTCTCTCTCTGTCTCTCTCTAGTTTCCCACTAACGGCAGTAATCAGATCCACATCCCGGCTCTGAGCGTTGACGGACTCTCCACCCCCGTCGTCCTCTCCCCCGGACCCCAGAAACCCTGAGACCCCCCCCCCCCCCACTCTTGTCCTCTCGCCTCACACTGCTCCTCACCTGCTCAGACTTCACCTCACACACACCCCCCCCCCCCCCCAGAGGGCCGGAGGAGAACTGCATCTGATTCAGACTCGCTCCAACAGACCAGGAGCCTGACGGGTAAGACTGGGAGGTTTGATGGTTTCACTGGTGGAAATATTCACAGCTGGAGGATTCAGAAACAAACCAGATGTTCCGAGGGACGGATGTCTGGGCTTCATCCTCCTTGAATCCTTCTTCACGTTCTTTTAGTTTCTGTAGCGGTGCTCGAACATTAAGACAACGAGTGGCGGGGAAACCGGGACCCTTCGTCGAACTTGAACGCATCACGAAAAGAAAAAAAAGGGAATCAGGTCTGAATGTGGACGCCACGATGGAGGGCTTAACCTTTGGGATGAAGATGGATTTTCAAAATAAAACTTGGTTTTGAAAATGATGATTTTTTTTTTGGGAGAGAAAAGAAAATCAGAAAACTGGAATTTTTACTGGAAACTTTACAAACTCATGCGGCTCGACTGACGGAGCAGCTCAAACATTTATTATTAACCCCTTAAAGTTTGAGCTGAGGAAACGCTGAGACGCAGATTTTTGTTTTGGATCTTTTGTTGAATGGTTATTTATTCCCGTTTCCTCTGGAGGGTCGTTCCTGTTTCCTCGCCATGGCTCCTGACTGTCCTGGGTGCGTTTGATTTATTCACTCCCAGATAAAAAAACATTTTATAAACTCGTGCGCTGGAGTCGACTAAGGTTGTTTTTTTTTCTTCGCTCTTATTGGCCTCTTTTAAAGGCCATGCCTTCCTCCGGTTATGCATGGCCTGTTATTTGACCGAGCTCCTCTGCATCACCGACCAATCAGAGAGGAGCGATGAGGAGGAGGAGGAGCGTTCTTACAGCCAAGGTGTTTCTCTGTAACGTCTCTACGTGTGTCAGATTGTATATTTTCTACATCGGAGGAGAGAAACCTCCCCGACTGTTTTTCTACGGAGGTCACGTTCCTCTGTGAGGGTTTAAAGGGTTAATTCAGACTTTTGTTTTATGGATGGAGAGATGATGATGATGATGATTCATTCCTGACGTTCTGTAGACTTTCAGCTGCTCTTTCTGTTTCCTGTTTTTTTGTTCCTGAACGCCGCGGACGCTCGGGTTTGAGTCACGCTGTCAGAGATTTAAGAAGACGAGACTTAAGTCGTTTTGTCTCTGAAATACTTTCTAAAGCATCTGAACGTCTTCTCTACGGAGGCGTTTTAGAGCCAAAATGATAATGAGAATAATAACGAGAGAAAGACGCCGTGTCCACCTGGCGTTTAAAAAAATTAATAAATAAATAAAATAAAAAAATGTAAACGAGGAGAGAGCGTTTGCAGCAGCACTGAGAAAAAGCACAACGCCAGCATCTATTTTTGGAGTGCTCCGCCTCTTTTGTGCGGCTGCTCCGAGCGCTCAAGTTGAAAATCTTTCAACTTTTCAGAAAGGCGCTGATGATGTCACCGGCGCTCTTTTCCCCGTAGTTTAGCCACCTACAGACCGTGTCTTGTACTCACATCGTCCTCGCTCCGCGTCTGATCAGGAAATAAGCGGCCAGTCATCAGACTGTTGTCATGGAGACAGGACGGACGTGCAGCGCTTTTCTTCTTAAACGCTAAAAGCACGCTAAACACTCCGGAGCGCACCCTAACCCAGAGTTTTACTGCCCCCCCCCCCCCCCCCCCCCCCAAAAAAAAAGGGCCAGGTGGACACTAGTGTTGTAGTCAATTTTTTGTTGCCATGGTAACCAAACAGGTTGTTACTGTCATTGGATTTTAACTAGAAACACATCAAACTTTAATATTCTGTTACCATGACGACCCACACTGGATCTAAACCTTCACGCTCACAGTGAAAAACTTCTGTTACTCGCTTGTTTCTGAGAGAACGCGGCATGTTCCTCAGAGCTTTTTACTCCGAGACGGCGGCTCCTTTTGAGAGCAGCGTGTGTCGAGGTCAGCCCTGTGGTTATCACATGACACGTCACCACGGTTAGTTATGTTTTCCTGTGGAGGATTCACAAAACGGGTCGATCCCGAGCAGCGCTGACCTCTGATTGGATAGAGTCCGCTGTGTTCGATCGCCTGGGCGTTTAAGACTGAAGGTCACTCATGCAAACATCAAAATCCAAAGTGAGTCTGAACTGTTAGTTTACTCTGAACAGACGTTACTGTTCCTTTAAGACGACCGCTGCTGCTGCTGCTGCTGCTGCTGTTGTTGTTGTTGTTATCGCTGATGTTGTTGTTTTTCTGATGCTAATGGTTGCCACAGTAACCCGACCCGACTGTTGTTCTTCTACTTCTTGTTGTTGTTGCTGCGGAGCCGAAGCTCCTCTAACGTGTTTCTATGCTTCTGTGTGTGACGACGAGGCTGCTGAGACACACACACACACACACACACACACACACACACACACATCGGGAACTGAGTGAAGCTGAGGGTCGACGTTTCAGGAGATACTTTTTGGTTTGTAGGTGTAGACGTTAAATTAGCGGTCAGCTTCAAATTAACGATCGAGTAAAAACACAAGAAATACTTTTATTTTGAAATCTTTCTGTCATCTCGCTGCAGATTTGAAAATTAAATGTTCACTTTTTGATACCACAAGTTTTTAAATGATACAATCCTCGTTATGTTAACGATTAAGAATAACGGAAAAGTACTAAACCTTTAGAGGAAGAATGTGCAACTTTTTGATCCAGTAGATGAGCTCCAGCATGAAACCAAAACAAACTTCCTGTTAGGCCACGCCTCCTCCATACTGAAGCCTCCGCTCTCCTCCAGAGACACACCTCCAACCCCCCTCCACTCACGTTCACATGAAGGAGTTTAGCACAAGCAGCGGACTTTATCAATCTTGTCTCAAGCTACGATCCCGTGTCCTGCATTGTTGTGTTAGCATGCTAATGTTAGCGCTCTTTAGTTAGCTCGTAGCTTCACATTGTTGTGTTAGCATGCTAATGTTAGCGCTCTTTAGTTAGCTCGTAGCTTCACATTGTTCTGTTAGCATGCTAACGTTAGCGCTCTTTAGTTAGCTCGTAGCTTCACATTAGCTGTGTCCTGCATTGTTGTGTTAGCATGCTCATGTTAGCGCTCTTTAGTTAGCTCGTAGCTTCACATTGTTGTGTTAGCATGCTAATGTTAGCGCTCTTTAGTTAGCTTGTACCTTCACATTTCATGTAAACTGACACAGAATGAGCGTGATCTAAAAACTCTTACTAACATCCAAATAATCAGTGAGTATGTTCTTCTTCTTCTCTCTAGTTCTTGACTAAAACAGCTTTTATACACAAGGGGAGGAGCCGGCCGTCCCGTCCATGTAAACACGGCTCTGACAACAACACAGCCAGCGGGACTCGAGCTTCTCCCTCATTGTAGACAGTCATGACTCAGAGACACATTTACACAGGACAGACTGGATCTCTGCACATTCTTCCTTTAAATAAAAACGACAGATCTTCAAGAGAGCGCTGTCTAGATTGCACAAACACGTTTGCGATGTTTCAGTTTCAAAACATTTCTAACGTATTCGTGTAATCCAGACGGCGTGCAGGAGTTGACCTGCAAACTTTGGTAATTAAAGAAGTTAGCCCTCATTGGGAGTCTCGGACTTCTGTTTTTGTTGCCGTGGTTTCGAGACGACCCTCTCTCAGCCTGAGCTCAGTTCCTGACGGTGTTGAGATTTCCCAGCCTCGGCGGTGACGTAAACGCAGCGCCAAGCCATCGTGTTTCGACTGTTCTCGACAGCATGACTCTATTTTTCTATCAGAGACGACGTGTTTTTATCGTGTAAAAAGTTTAAAGAGCGACGAAGCCTTAAAGATTTCAGCGAGAGGAAAGGTGATTCATCGTTTTTAAAAAAAAGATCCTGATGATGAACAAAAAGCCATTTATGAAGAAGACGCATCGAGTCCGACATCTTTAATGTTCCTCTCACCAGCAGAACATGACGAATGTTTTTATACTGAGTAGTTACAGTGTTGCATTCTGGGTAATGTCCAGATTCACAGTTTTTTTGTCAGCTGCTTTCGGAGGCCGCATTTCCTCGTTGAACGCTGTAAAAAATGATGTTCCACTTTAACCAGGCGATATGAAGACCGATGAAATATAAACTTAAAATTATTATGACGGAGCCACGTTGAAGAAGTTAATTTAAGAGAATTTAAGTCCTGTGAGGAGAACGTTTTTTTATTTTCAAAATACAATAATTAATTTACGAAAATAAAGTTGTAACAGAAAAAACTCGTACTTTTACGATATTTTAAGATTCAAGATTTAGGTTGTTAATTTCAGAGTTTTATTTTCAAAATTAAAATCGTATATTTACCAAAATAAGAGTCTTAATATTAAGAGATTTAGGTTGTACATTTCAGACAATAAAGCACTAACAGAAGAAAATCACAAATTTACGTTTTAAGGGAAGAGTATCGTACATTTTACGACAATAAAGTCGTAAACGAAAGAAAGTCGTAAAATTTAGGCAATGAAGTCCCAAGAGTCGTACATTTACAAAATAAAAGTCGTAAATTTACAAGGATAAAGTCATAATATTTTGAGATTGAAGTTGTAAATTCAAGACAATAAGGTCTAAAGAGACATAAGTCGTACATTAACAAAATAAAAGTCGTACATTTCTGATATGAAGTTGTTAGAGCAGAAAGTCGGAAATTTACGATTGTGAGTTGTAAATTTAAGAGAATAAAGTAATTAATTCACAAGAAAACCGTGATTTATCGCGATTAAAAATTAAAGCGTAAAGTAGAGGGGAACTGGTGCGCTCTCAGAGAACGACCTCAGACGCTCAAATTAAAATCCTGCAGACTCCGTCTCAGACCGGATCCAGAGAAAGTTCTGGATCACATGAATCCCTGAGGGCAGATTCAGGACTAACGTTTCTCACGTTTAAATTAACCAAACGTTCTGAACATAAATCACCTGAATGATCTTCAGAGGTCTGGATCTCGTCTTCCATCAGGAGAAGAAACAAACCGCCGTGAAGACGTTTTTTAATCAACACTTCAAAGTGGCACAACATTTTTCACACGTGTGCATGGCGTGCGAGCGACACGTGAATCCTGCTGAGCCTCGCCGCTCTGCTCGCAGGTCGGGAGATATTTTTAAACTGTGAAACGAAACAGTCTCACATTTATTGCACGCCTGTTTGAAACAGGCCGCCGCCTCCGATCGAGCTAACGTGCTAACGTGTTCCTACGTGCTGATTGTTTTCACCAGTTGCTGATCTCAATGTTATTAAAGTGTTTCAACCCGGAGCTCTCTGTCTGACGCTGTGACATCACAGAGTCAGAAACACGGCGTGAGCTGATGACACGTTCAGACTGTGGAGACTTCTGCAGCTTCTTACAGCAATGCATTATGGGACGTCGTTACTAAAGTTCCTCTGGGTATTTCCTGAAGAGATTTCATCGTCTCCTCTCTGCTGACGATAATGAAACGACGCCTCTAACCTCCGTGGACGGGTCGTTTACTTTTTAAACATTACAATAAGCGACCCGACATGGCGGTCTAGGAATTCTGTTGGTTGCCGTGGTAACATACCGGTAACAACATCTTTAGATTTGTATGAGAATGATACCAAAGTTTTTAAATCCGGTGTCATGTTCAGCCTAGTGTCATTATTTACTCAGACGTGATTGGTGTCAGTTTGCCGTCCCATGATGCTTTGCAGCAGGACGACCTCAGACAGGAAGCTCCGAGTGACTGTAAACATGTTTGGATCTTTTTCTGTACATAAATATAACCTGAACGGTCAAATTGATATATATATTCTGTACGTGTGTTGACGGCCCACGCCAACTCCTTTCTGTGGCCTGTCGTGGCTGTCAGATCCCAGCATGGCCCCGCCCCCACCTCGGCTCTGATGATTGGCCGAGGGTTTATTGATGTAAAGGGGCGGGGCCTGCTTTTATTTTTCTGAGACAGAGCTCTTCTTGTTCCTCGTGTCATTTACTGGAGATATTAAAAAGAGAAACTATTTTTTATGGACATGACTTTTAGTTTCCTGTTTGTGTTAATGTACCAACACACACACACACACACACACACACACACACACACACACACACACACACACACACACACAGGAAGAGGAGGATGATAAAACTATTTTTGTGGGAGAAGAAAAGACGCCCTTACATCATCCAGGTGAGTGTTGAAACATGAAGCCAATGCTGAAGTGTAACATCCTGCAGTTCCTCAAGTGTCCACTAGAGGCTGGCTGCAGAAGCACAGGAAGTCACATACACACCCATTCTAAAAAGCCTGTATTTTGTGGATTTGCTGCTTCAATCATTAACTCCGAGTGATTTCTTCATGCACTCAATAAGGAGGTTGATTAAAAGTGCAGCTGCCTGAGGCCATAATGAGCACGGGTTCAGTTTGAAGCTCCGCCCCTCACAGGTGATTCACTGGAACACCTGCGGAGGCGTCACCTTCATCTGGAAGAATTTTTTTTTAACAATACGAGTTTTAAATTTTAAAAATTTGTTACACCAAGTGAACCTGAGACATTCACCTCATCTATTTTAACGCCTAATAAATATTTCTAAGTGATGATGTCATCGATTCATTTTAGGTTTCTGTGTTGTGATTGGTGGATTTAAAATGCAGAGTTCTCCCAGAGGAGCGGCCGAGTTCAGTAGTTAAAGGTTAAAATCAGCCCGAGGGTTCACTCTGCCTTTAATGATGATGATACTGTGTGTGTGTGTGTGTGTGTGTGTGTGTGTGTGTGTGTGTGTGTGTGTGTGTGTGTTTGTGTTCGTGTGTTTGTGTGTGTGTGTATAAGCAGCTCATTAATGAAGAACAGAGCTGCAGACTCAGCAGGACGTCCTGCACCACACATCATGGGGAAGATGATGAAAGGATGAGGATGAAAGGACGGAGGAGGAGGAGGAAAATGTTCTGTGAAGCTGAAACGAGCCGACTCAGATTTTTATCAACATATCCGACCAGAGAGGAGGAGCGTGCAGAAACAGAGTGACTGAATATTAAATAATGAGTAAAAACCAAAAGAAAGAAACTCCTCCTGAAAACAAATCTGTGAGCTCAAGATGAGTCCAACTGGAGCAGGAAATTCTGCTTTTTCTGATACATAATGTCGTCCTGCCTTCTTTATTTTTCATATTGATGAAAAGTTAAAGGAGCAGTATGTAACTGTGACCCCTAGTGGTTAAAACGGGTACTGCAGTCTAAATTCTAAACATCATAGAGAGCTGTCTCACCCCCCCCCCTCCTCTCTAGACTCCATGCTCACTCAGGTCACCATGTGGTGGACTCTGAAGCTTCAGTGTTTATCCAGCTCTGCATGGGTCTGTAAACCTTTCTGTGTTCTAACCTCTCTCCATTTTTCAAAAGCATCTCCAATATTGATCCTAGTTTGAGCACGTTTCTGCTCGTGGAGCTTATTAGAAACATGCAGAGGCTTTTTAGGTCGGGTACAATCACTTCTATCTGAACCACTTCTCTTGACCGCTTCCATCACTGCAACACCTGTTGACCTGATAACTGCTCTCATATCTGACAAACCGAGGGGCGTCCAAAACGGCCGTGTGGGGGCGTGTCTTAAAAGCGCCTACCTTCTCTGGTCCAAACAAATCCAGAGCATTCAGGAGTAGAATCTAAAGTTAGAAGGAGGACATACTGACTGCTGCATTGTTGTCAGAGAAGCCAGCACTTCAACATGTTTCCTTAATGATCAGATAGTAAGATACCTTTATCATCTCACTCTCTACACATCTCACTGATTGGACCTTTAATTTAGATTTACCGTCTGAGCTCAGGTCGGTTGATTGACTCATAGTTTAAGTCGTAGTCATGTTTAAAATGATTCAGACAGAATCTGCTGAGTCATCAGTGATGATGTGATACCTGATCAATAACACAGGAGGGCTTTCACCCTAACACACACACAGCAGTGATCAATATGATTCCTCTGAGCTGTAAACACTTTCATGAGTCAGAGCGACAGGAAACTGAAGCTTTATCATGAAAATATTTTAATGAGAAGCGTGTTTAAAGAAAAATAATCCCGTCCACACGTTCAGTTCACATCTTTGTCCACATGCAAACACAAAAGTGCCCTGTTACAGCATCATGAGCAGGGCCGACTAGGCGAGGCGAGATTAGGATTGGGTGCCGTGGACAACATGGCTTCACGTCATAAAGTATGAAAATGTAAAAAGATGTTTGTTATTGTTCTCAAATTTAAACAAAGAAAAAAAAAATCGAAATTCAAACGTGATTAAAAACAAGATTCATCACAGATTTAATTCATCAACAGTCTTTAATGCAAACTTTTTACTTGTCCAGTCACACCTGCTGCGATGTGATTGGACGATTGTTTAATTGAAGAAAAGTGTATGAGCTGATACATCTCTCTCTCTCTCTCTCTCTCTCTCTGTCTCTGTCTCTCTCTGTCTCTCTCTCTCCTCTCTCTCTCTCTCTCTGTCTCTCTCTCTCTCTCCCTCTCTCTCTGTCTGTCTCTGTCTCTCTCTCTGTCTGTCTCTCCCTCTCTCTCTCTGTCTCTCTCCCTCTCTCTCTGTCTGTCTCTGTCTCTCTCTCTGTCTGTCTCTCCCTCTCTCTCTCTGTCTCTCTCTCTCTGTCTCTCTCTGTCTCTCTCTCTCTCTCTCTCTCTCTCTCTGTCTCTCTCTCTGTCTCTGTCTCTCTCTCCCTCTCTCTCTCTCTCTGTCTCTCTCTGTCTCTCTCTCTCTCTCTGTCTCTCTGTCTCTCTCTCCCTCTCTCTGTCTCTCTCTCTGTCTCTCTCTCTCTCCCTCTCTCTCTCTGTGTCTCTGTCTCTCTCTCTGTCTCTCT
>NC_083626.1:28947140-28969640 GCF_963584025.1 Labrus mixtus
GTCTCCTCCTCTCCTCCCTCCTTCACCTCCACCTCCTCCTCTCCCAGCTCCTCTCCGAACCCCACGTCCTCCTCCTCCCCTTCCTCCCCCGTCCACACCTCCTGTTTGAATGTCACCACAAAGGAGGCGGGCTTTTCGGTGGAGATGGTGGCGTCCCGGCGCAGCAGCGTGGCGTTGGCGGCCGTGATGGGCTCCATGTTCGCTCTGTCCATCATGGCGCTGCTGGTCGTCTACATGGGCCGCCGCGTGCAGCAGCACAAGTCCTGCGGCCACTCGCTGAAGAAGTACATGCAGCACGCCACCTCCATCCCCCTGAACGAGCTGTACCCGCCGCTCATCACGCTGTGGGAGAGCGAGGCCGAGAAGGACAAAGACGACAAGGAAGACGAGGAGAGGGAGGCGGGGAGGAGGGAGGAGGAGGCAGGGGGGAGTCAGATCGACACCACAAAGACGTACATGTGGTAGCTGGAGGAGGGGGAGGGGAGGGGAGGGGAGGTTTTAACGGAGAGACATCAGAGGGAGCGAGGGAGGGGGGGCGAGGGAGGAAAGAAGAGAACGAGGAAGTTACCAGCAAACAGAGGTCATGTGACTCCTGACGAGCCTGACAGACGAAGAGCAGGGTTAAAAAGATGTCATACAAACACAAACACCTGAGGCTGCAGAGAGCGAGGAGAGGAACTGACCGATCACCAGCTGGAGGAAAACAAACACGCCATGACGCCGTGCAGATTCACTCTAAAAGGAACATTCTGGTGTTTTTATTTTCATGTTTAGTTTGTTTACTTTAAATCCTGTTTCCATCCTCTAGGCTCCTGTGAGGAACTTCTGGTTTGTGTCTACTTTGGCGCCCTCTAGGGACAAAGCAGTACGTCTTTTCTCACTTGTCCTGTACCTGCAGAGATCCTTTTTTCTGACCAAAAACTCCCTTCTCTATTTTAATGATGACATTTATCACTCACAGTGAATATCTGCTGTGGATGATTTAAACATAGCGTGCTGTGATCTCGTCTGACCCCCCCCCAACTTCAAAACCACAGGAGCTTTAAGTTTCCATATTAGTTTCCTTCCTTTGGCTTCACTTAATCTCTATTAAGAGATTCTACAGAAATGCAGAATCTGAACACAGGGATTGAGCCAAAACATGTAAAACACCAGAATGATTCCGTCCTGAGTTCTTCTAATTCTGTTTCCAACAAACCAGTACGGTGGCCCTTAAGGTGCAAAAACATTTCACTGAACCTCAAAAAAATATTTCACAAAACGCAAAAAAAACGTCATGAAATGCAAAATCATGTGGTGACATTCCATCAGATTTATTTACATCTCACAAAGTTTTTAGAGTTGAACTTCAGGGCCACCGTACACGAGCTTTCCCCTGGACTTTTCATGTGTTTGTCAAACTGTGGGTCAGGGGCCGGTCGGGGGCCTTTCGCTGGTTTTAAACTGGAAGATTTTTTCCTCCTGCAGCATCTGAAGAGACTTTAAGACGAACTGTCGTCTGTGAGTCCAGATGTTTGATTCTCCTCTGCTGATTTCATCTCTTTCTCTTCCATTTCTCTTCCGTCCTCCCTCCGTCTCCTTGCTGTCAAAGCACATTGACAGAAGCTGTACTGTTAAAAAAAATCAGATTATTGTAATTTAGTTCATCTGATGAACACGAATGCAGCACTAACACTCAGCACAGGCAGCCTCGTGGAAGATTTCACTTTAAATCTTTTCAGAGATGCACTTAAGGGTCCCGTATTCAAATGTGCTGCTCGTCTCTCACAAAGGTCGCACACATCCGAATATTTCACAACATCATTTAGAATTAGGCTTTCATTTTACAGTATGACGTGTCCACTTCTTTCTTGTTGTTTTACAGTTTAAATACAACCGTTAGCTTATTCTCAAACCTCTGGAAACATCAAACCGTATGCAGATAATACCTTATTGTACAGGGTATATAAAACCGCTAGCTGCTTCTCAAACCTCCGAACAAACCGTTTGCAGATGACATCTTATTTTACAGGGTAAAAAAAACAGTTAGCTGCTTCTCAAACCTCCGAACATATCAAACCGTATGCAGATGACACCTTATTTTACAGACAGAAATCTAAACATATATAAATATATTTTTGCATGTTTTTTTATTTTTCTGAAGAACAGTTAAACGGAGACTTAAACATGTTATCAAAGACTTTCTGCTTTAAACAACGACGTGTTTTTATAGCTTTTATTTCACAGGGAAAAAAGCGGTTCGGTCTCAGTGATGTCACTTCCTGTCTCAGTGATGTCACTTCCTGTCTCAGCGTTCGGTTCTCTTTCAGTTCAGCTCTGAACTAAAAACAAACGTTGAGTCTGAGTACGGGACCTTTAATCTCTGCAGGCTCTTCACTTTACTTGACTCGCGCTGTCTTCGTCAGCATGAATGCATTACTGTTTTATTAGAAACACAGTGGTTGTCACGGTAACCATCTTCCTCTATAGTAATAACACCCTGCGTCCGTCAGCAGCAGGATGTATTCAGGTCAAAGAACATTCACTGTTACAGACCACGTGGAGAACTTTATCGACACTCTGTGCTCGGACAGTGACCACGCTGATGTTTTAATCTCTGTTTTATATCCTGTCACACCGACTTCTTCTTCTTCTTCTGGGTTTTTATCTGTTGCACTGGGAGGTGGAGGAGGGTGGTGCTGCATGCCTTTGCACTCATATTTAGGACTGTTTGTATAAAACCACGTCTGTGTGACCACCTGCAAACTGCCGGAGGACGTTCAATCTCTCTTCATGTCATGATGTCATCGTCACATGGCTGCAAAGAAACATCCCATAGTTATTTAAACAGCTTCTCTTGGATTCAAGAAAACAATGTCATGATGAAATTTACTGATGTCTGATTCATGACGTCGTCCTTTTGTCAGAATGAAACACAAATTTGACCGCAGCGACATGAAAAGGACGTTATATGAAGTAAGAATAATAATCATAATAATACTTTATTTGTATAGCACTTTTCTATACAAGTAACAAAGTGCTTTACAACAGAAAATAAAAGCAGAGAGACAATTAAAGCAACAGGCAGAGAGTAAACAAGCAGACAACAAAATCAGACTAATAAATTAAAATAAGAACAGAGTAAAAGCATTTTTATAAAAGAATGTCTTGAACGTCATCATTCAGCAGATTTAAAAACAGTTTGTGAGCGTGATCCGTCAGTTTGCAGGTTCGTCGTTCACTTTTAGCCAAATAATCCCTCAACTGTCACCAGATCACTTCAGGAACAAACACCCAAAGGATGCTGCGGGCAAGAGTTCACTATCTGTAGATATGAAAACATGATTATTATGAAGATGTTTCTTTGGTTCTCGGGAGGGTTTTCTGTTTTATATCACAGCGAACTGAAACCTTTCTGACTGTTGTTCTGAAGAATTTCTGAAGGCGTCACGTCAGACTCTGGGGAGGATTAATGGGCTTAAATTAAGAAAATAATGTGCAGATAAATTGATGATTAAATAACACATCATGAGTGATGGTCCCTTTTAAAGACTAAAGGATCTGCAGAAAGAAGTGTCAGAGTCAAGACCACACTAACCGAGTCCAAGACATACCCGACATAAAATATTTTGTCTGCAGAAAAAGTCAGTTAATCAGAAAAAAACACCAGAAGATGATATTTTTGCACGGTGTAAACATGAATCCTGAAAACCTCCAGAGTTCAGGTTGACAGCTGAGCTGTGGCGCCCTCCGGTGGTGATCAGAGGGAACAACAGTTACATCTCACTGCTCTCCTCATGACACTAAAATAAACTTGACAGTAATATGCAGGGTATTTTGTATAAAGTGTACCGCTCTATATTTGAAGACAACTATTGCTTATATTATTATTTAATTATACTCAACACTGAGCACCAACTGTAACTAAAGATTGTGTGTGTGTGTGTGTGTGTGTGTGTGTGTGTGTGTGTGAGTGTGTGTGTGTGAGTGTGTGTGTGTGTGTGTGTGTGTGTGTGTGTGTGTGAGTGTGTGTGTGTGTCTGTGTGTGTGTGAGTGTGTGTGTGTGTGTGTGTGTGTGTGTGTGTGTGAGTGTCTGTGTGTGTGTCTGTGTGTGTGAAGAAAGTTATATAAATACACACTTTGTCACTCCACAGCTTCTTGTCTGATTTCTGGTTGTATAAATCAGTTTGATTAAAAAGAAGTCTATGATATAAAAATGTTCCCGCTTCTTCTCAGTTCATTTATTCCCTCAGTAAATATTTCTCTGTTGAGTTTTATGATCTCAATCTTTAGTTTCACGTCTTCTTCCACACAGCATGATGGTCACTTAGTAAATTATGGTCCTATTTAGGGTCCAGGAAGAGGGGGCGGAGTTAGGGCGGGGCTACCTGAACTGAAGACTGTCTTGTTCAGTTGGACTAAAATACACTCTGAAGAGACATCCATCATCATCTATACCGCTTTTACCATTCAGGGTCGTGGGGGGGGGGGGGGGGGGGGGGGGGGGGGCTGGAGCTGATCCCAGCTGTCATTGGGTGAGAGGCGGGGTCACACCCTGGACTGGTAGACAGCCAATCACAGGGCTGACATATAGAGATAGACAACCAGTCACACTGATGCTGCATTCATGTGCTGCTCGGGTGGTCCAAGTTTCCGAGTTGGGAAGTTGTTCTTCCAACTTCAAAAGTGTTCATGTGATTTCAGTTAAGAAAGTCGGAATGATGTAACAAGAGCGCAAAAAAAAAGTTGATGCTCTGAAGAAGATCTGCGGAATGTAACTTTTACAAATTGTATTTGAGCAAGAAGTTGATGTGCAATACGTGAATTAATGAAAAGTATGTTAACATTACCAAAAGGTATTTTGCACCTCCATTTAATGATGATTCTGACGTCAAGTTGGGCACCTAATTCTTTTCAGTTTCTGAGTTGTTGTTGCGACTTCAGAAGCTGTTCACGAGCATTTTACAACTCGGAAACTCGTTTTTCCGATGTGTCTGACAGCACTTGAATGCAGCATAATAATAATAATAATAATACATTTATTTATAAAGCGCTTTAAATCAAAGTGCTGTACAAAGCAATACAGTTAAAATACAGGAAAAACATACAGAGAAATCCTGACTCATACTCAACAGTAAACAGATGAGTCTTTAACTTTGCTTTAAAAACCTCAACAGAACAAGCCTGCCTGATGTCCAGAGGTAAACTGTTCCAAAGTGTCGGTGCACGGAAAGAAAAAGCCCGCTCACCAACTGTCTTCTTTCTGACCTTTGGGACACTCAGAAGACCCCGTCCCCTGAGAACGCAGGGCTTGGGCAGGCACATAGGGGTTCACCAAGTCGGTAAGATACAATGGTGCGCTGCCATTTAATATTTTATAAGTTAGCAGCAGCACCTTAAAGTCTGCTCTGACATGAACAGGGAGCCAATGAAGAGACACCGGGGGTCATATCTGCAGGCTCCGGTCAGAACACGAGCTGCAGCATTCTGAACCATCTGCAGACTTCGCAGACTTTTCTTTGGCAGACCCGACAGAAGGACATTACAGTTATCCAGCCTAGATGACACAAAGGCATGGATGAGGACCTCAGCATCCTTAAACGACAAGATTGATCTGATCTTGGAGATGTTTCTCAGGTGGACAAAAGCATAACTTTATAACAATAGTGGAAGTTGTGTTAATCAAGTATCTCTCCTCCATATTTAGGGTTGGACGAGCAACATTCAGTCATTTACTATGCTATGAGTGACTGCTGTCAGATGGGGCCCCCTTAGGGAGGTTTACAACCGCCATTGCACACTATGCACATATTGAGCCGCTGCTGTGGTTAAAGGTTTGTCAACTCTCGGGTGAAGGTGCTGCCTGTCAACAGGCAAGGCATGCACCTGGTCGGGGCCCCTGAGTGCTGACAAACATTAAACCGCAGAAGTGGCTGAAAACGTGCAAATTTCGCAATAACAGTAGGAAACCTCCCTAAGGGAGCCCCATCTAACAGCAGACTGACAGACATAATGGCGGTTGAAAAGCGGCCCCCAAATAACGTTTGCCTAAGGCCCCTACAGGCACCAAAATTCCTTCCCAGGTTTCCCAGTTGTTGTCCCGACTTGAGCAGACATTTTCCGAATTGGAAAACTGTTTTTCCAACACCCCATGAATGCAGCCTAACTTTACGTGTTTTCTGGCCCCGCCCTCCGCTTCAGCTCCACCTCTTCATCCTTATGTGGTCACTTCTGGCTCAGCATTATCACATCCATAATAATATGGTGTTTACAAAAACTATGAGGATGATTTGAAAACTCACTCCCTGATTTACGTCGCTTTGGACCAAAGCGTCTGCTAAATAAATTGTTGAATATTAGATTAACTTTTCTGTTTTACTTGATAAGCGCAATAAATCGGACCTGTCTTGTTAGGTGTCTGCATGATTGAGGCTGAAGTTTAAATCCAACAACTACAACTCTGAAAGTCGTCTTTACGATGTGTCCGACAACACATGAATGCATCGTAACTGTCCTAACTTTCCATCGACCAGAAGGGCCTTACTTTATTTCAAAATAAAAGCACACAGCAAGTAAAGTACTCTCAGCTAAAGTACAAAATTTCAAAAATAAAAGCCTAACTATTTTTATTTTAAAATGCTAAATAATTAAATTTCAAACACGTGATCAAAAGTGTGCTTAACCATGATTAAAAATGTTAATCATTTGACAGCCCCAATATATATCCCGAAATTTCTGATGGATTCATTTCTGTTGTACACACCTGTCTGATGAAATAGCCTAGATGTATTTATTTTAAGTGTAAATACTTTTTGATGCCAAATCTGACACTGATTTGATAATAATTCCTGATATTTCGACTTTTTTCTCAAATCAATCAAACTTTATTACGGATCCAGATAGGAAACTACAAAAGACATGAAATACAAAACACAGAATAAAAACATGCAACATAAATTCAATGCGTGTTATAAAATCACTCAATAAATAAAAATTCCCTCAGAGGATAAACCCAGTGTTTCCATATCCTGGATTGATCGCATGCAGTGCTGCACTTGATGCTCTTCAAGGATGATTTAGTTATAATGAGTTATTGAGCTGGTAAATACATTTCAAAATAAGGTTTCTCATCCCTACGGCCACAAATATTTCCCTGGCGCTACACCACCGAGGTCTTCAAAGCAAGACTCTCAAAGTGCACAATGGGGGAATAAATCGTCCTCCTGTTTGGCCCTAATCCTCTTCCGTAGTTCTACACGTTTACCCCTCTGACAGATACACATCTCTGTTTTGTTCCCCTCAGGTCATACCGACTCTCTCTTCAAAACAACCTGAATACTGAGGCACAGTCAGTTATTTTGTGCTGTTGTAAGTTAAACTAAATCACAACAGTTTAATGAATGTAAATTAACAAAGTAGAAGAAAATAAAGGACAGAAATGAACCTCATATATGATCATGTTTAATCAGTCAAATAATAAAAAATGATGGTCGATAAACGGCCTGACGTAAAACCTGCCGTCGCAACAGGGAAGTGACGTCACAGCCCTCCGTCAGATTGTGTTGATGTTTTGTGGACTGGACGGCTGAACGGGAAGAGGGAGACGCTTCTTGTTTTTGTTCAACTAAACCGTCGAAAAGGAGCCAAGTCGGGTTTTATTTCGGTGTTTTCGGTTCGTAAGGAGCCTCTGCTCGGTTTATTTAACCGAGCGGCCGGGCCGGAGGGCGAACACACCGAACAGTTTGATCCAGAAAGGGAGGACTCGTCACCCTCTGACCCCCTCCCTGCCTCCCTCACACACACACACACACACACACACACACTCACACACACTCACACAGCCACCATGACAATTCTCCCGAAGAAGAAACCGAGCTCTGGGGTCGGCGTGTCGGATCACACCGATGACAGTGACCGTCGCAGCAGCTCCGACCCTCACCCTCACCCTCACCCGGGGCGGACGGGCGCCCGGCCGAGGGCTTCACCTCCGCCCTGGTCCTACCAGCCCGCTCCGCCCTCAGCGAGGGACGACCGGCGGAGCATCGAGGCGAGCTCCCGGCCGCAGCAGGCCTCTCCGCCGCCGGTCGGCTCTGTGTCTCCGGTGGGTCCCGTTGACAGTCGGGACAGCAGCGGCGGCATGGTGTCCGGGTCCCGCGGGGAACTCGTCGTGTCGGCGGGCGTCGTCGGTTGCGGCGGAGCTATCGGCAGCTGCTGCTCCGGGCCCGGGCTTAGCAAGAGGCGGCGACAGGCAGGCACCTGCTCCGGCGGGGTGGTGGCAGCTCTGGCCGGTGGAGGCCAGCCCGGGGTAACCGGACCGGGTGGAGTGGGGTCCAGCCAGGAAACCGAGGAAGGAGCCGGAAACAACAGCGAAGACGAGTACGAGAACGCGGCCCGGCTGCAGTCCGTGGACCCTGCCACCGTGGAGCAGGTACGAAGCTAACGCTAGCTATAATAACATTAGCAATAAGCTAACAACACAGTGGAGCTGATGGGAAGCTACCGCTAGCTGATGTAGCATTAGCAGGGAGCTAGCAAAGCACAATGCTAACACTGCTGTGTACACACAGGTGATATAAACAGTAAAAGGTGAGGTGTCGATGGGTTAGCATTACCTTTAAGGTACTTTAACACGCTAATTAGTGTAAATTGTGCTTTTTATCAATCAAATTTAATTCTTGTTTTTTTTTTGCTCCGTTTCATTAAAGATTTGAGATTCAATGTTTGTTTTAAATTAAAAATAAATAAACGTAAATAGATAAACAAACAGATGATAAAGGAAAGCCTTTAAAGATCAGATATAAATTAAAAAACTGAAAATACACATATTAGAAACTTAAATACATTAATGAACAATACAAACTTTTAAATGACCGTAAAACTTAAATTAAAAACCCTGGCTTTTATTTACGTCAGTCTATGAATGAATCCTGCCTTTAATAAAGAAAAGATAAACTTTATTAATCCCTCATGGGGGAAATTTGGTTGTTACAACAGTTTAAAAAAAAAAAAAAAAAGAGGAAGAGACTCAGCTAAAATAGCAAGAAGTTAAAAACAGACATATTCTCAGTAATTCAATAATATAAGAAATATATGGTGGCTGCATCGCGGTGCAGTGGTTAGTGCTGTCGCCTCACAGCGAGGAGGTTCCTGGTTTGAATCCCCGTCTGACGGGAGTCTCTCTGTGAGGAGGTTCCTGGTTTGAATCCCCGTCTGACGGGAGCCTCTCTGTGAGGAGGTTCCTGGTTTGAATCCCCGTCTGACGGGAGCCTCTCTGTGTGGAGGTTCCTGGTTTGAATCCCCGTCTGACAGGAGTCTCTCTGTGTGGAGGTTCCTGGTTTGAATCCCCGTCTGACGGGAGTCTCTCTGTGTGGAGGTTCCTGGTTTGAATCCCCGTCTGACGGGAGCCTCTCTGTGTGGAGGTTCCTGGTTTGAATCCCCGTCTGACGGGAGCCTCTCTGTGTGAAGGTTCCTGGTTTGAATCCCCGTCTGTCGGGAGCCTCTCTGTGAGGAGGTTCCTGGTTTGAATCCCCGTCTGTCGGGAGCCTCTCTGTGAGGAGGTTCCTGGTTTGAATCCCCGTCTGTCGGGAGTCTCTCTGTGAGGAGGTTCCTGGTTTGAATCCCCGTCCTTCAGGAGTCTCTCTGTGAGGAGGTTCCTGGTTTGAATCCCCGTCCTTCAGGAGTCTCTCTGTGTGGAGTCTGCATGTTCTCCTTGTTCATGTGTGGGTTCTCTCCTGGTTCTCCGTCTTCCTCCCACAGTCCAAACACATGCTCGTTAGGTTAACTGCTGACTCTCTGAATGTGAGTGTGGCTGGTTGTCTGTCTCTATATGTCAGCTCTGTGATTGGCTGGTGAACATTCCGGGGTGTAACCCCAAGAGACAACCTTCATGATAAGCCGATCATGAAGTGTTTGAGGACACAGCTGTGTTTTGTCTCTAGTTTCATATTAACGCTCTGAAATGGCACCAAAACAAAAGAGGCGGAGCCAAATTATGAAGATTCTTTCTGTTGATTGACAAAATGTGAAGTAGACCGTGACGCTGATGGCAGGTTCAACACTTTGATTCTAATACATGTTAATGTGTAATTGAAGAAAGGTCTAATCTCACATTAAAACCTAATTTATACAAGTTGTTCATTATTAAAATCAATACAACATAAAAGTGTTCTGTTCCACGATTAAAGGAGCAGTATGTAACTCTGACCCCTAGTGTTTAAAATGGGTACTGCAGTTCTAAACGTTATAGAGAGCTGTCTCCCCCCCCCCCCCCTCCTCTCTAGAGTCCATGCTCACACAGGTCACCATGTGGTGGACTCTGAAGCTTCAGTGTTTATCCAGCTCTGCATGGGTCTGTAAACCTTTCTGTGTTCTAACCTCTCTCCATTTTTCAAAAGCATCTCCAATATTGATCCTAGTTTGAGCACGTTTCTGCTCGTGGAGCTTATTAGAAACATGCAGAGGCTTTTTAGGTCGGGTACAATCACTTCTATCTGAACCACTTCTCTTGCCCGCTTCCATCACTGCAACACCTGTTGACCTGATAACTGCTCTCATATCTGACAAACCGAGGGGCGTCCAAAATGGCCGTGTGGGGGCGCCTTAAAACCGCCTACCTTCTCTTATTTAAGATAAGTACCCTTGAGGTTAAATTAACAGTTTGGTCTCTAAAAGAAAATCAGTGTTCCTTTTGTAAACCTGAAAAATGTCAGCGCCTGGAAAGAAATTAATTCTGGGTAATGCAGTTCTTTTAGCTCAGCAGTGCTGTTACTGTTTACCTGTGTGCTGTATACACAGACTGATGTGTGCGCGTGTGTCTTGTCTCTTTGTGGTTGTGTGTGTGTGTATGTATGTGTGTGTGTGTGTGTTCAGCAGGAGCACTGGTTTGAAAAAGCTCTGACAGAAAAGAAAGGCTTCGTCATCAAGAAGATGAAGGAGGACGGAGCGTGTTTGTTCAGAGCCGTGGGTGAGTTATACACACAAACACACACACACGCCTCGTTCTCTCCTCAGGTGTGTCTATGCAGTTCCTCCGGTCACCAGCAGGTGTCGCTGTTCATCTTCTCCTTTGTGCTGCTGTTTCACTCTCAGTTCTTTCTAAAAGTTATTTTTCTAAAAGATTTATTTGTCATGGTATGTTCCTGCAACGGTGCATAACAGAGAATGTTTAGGGTGTGCACGGGGTACCTTGTTGTTTACAAATAAAATTACACACACTTTTTTTGCCCGGAAAAAACACTAAGGCCGTGTTCACACTTGACTTCTTTTTTCAACTGCCTGCGCCTTTTTAAATACGACCCTGTGGAAAAAGGAAAAAGTATGACGCCTTTTCAAAAAGCGCTGCACCCGACGCCTTTTTCTGTTGAATTATTTCAACTTTTCAGAAAAGCGCTGGTTGACGTCAAGCGCCTTTCTGACAGCTGACCAATCAGGACGAGTAGTAACCTACGTCCCGCGTTACCTGCCCAAAAACGGCAAACTTCCACCAGATATGTGTGCATTGCTTGTCCGCTCCGGTCTGTTATGGGTCCGTGCATCCTCATCCGTCAACACCCACCGGCTGTGTTCTCAGTCCGCAGCATGGAGAGCACAGCCGGACAGCTGGAGTATGAAGACAAAGGAATTCCCCCGGTAATGTGACAGATTCACTCGCGACAGCACGAGATAATACGATGTTCGTGGTATAAAACTCAATAAAAACCTTATAAACACATAAACACACACACAAACAGTCGTTTTTCTGAACCGTCAAAACGGAGGGTTTGAGAGAGGACGAAGGCGGAGGGAGACGATGGGGGGAGTGGTGGTAACAGAGTGGAGATGTGAGTCCCCCTTGTGTTCAATGACCGGCACACAAAAAAGTCCTGAACAGCAACATGAGGAGAAAAAGGCAAACAGGGGGCGACTGAGCCGGACACACCGCAAAAAACTAGGGCGATGACCGCTCACCAACGGTCCAAATAGGACCGAAGGCCAACGGTCTCCTTGGTGTGTCAGGGCCTTGAAAATACAGACAGAGCGCAGAGTCTGTGCAGAAACAGACACCACACACATCAGCTAGATTATCACTGATACCTGAGATTGAAGGTTTTGTCTTTATCCTATTTGTTCTGAAATCTTCCCCGTTTTGCATCTTGTTACTTTTTAAAGTGGTTAAAATGAGCCGTACGTGTTTAGGGACCTTTTCTGAATGCCTTTAGTGCTGCAGGTTGATAATTAAAAACAAGAAAGTTTACAATTAGTACACAGGACTTATATTTGTGTTGCCATGGCGTCAGTACAGGTATTCATATTGCTTTTTTAAGGTTTATTGTGTTTTTTTTTTGTGACTTTACTTAGAGACAGGACAGTCATCATCAACCTTTATTTAAGTTCTCCGAGAGATCATTGAGGGCGACCCTCATTTACAATGATGCCGAGAAAACATACATAAATGATAAACAACGAGAGATGAGATAAAGCTACTACAGAAAATAAAATCAATAAAAGAGCAATAAGAACAATAAAATATATACACTAAAATAATTTAAAAGCTTGAAATGACTACAGTGATAAGTCAGTAATTAAAATCAAATAAAACAGTTACAGTCAGGTATTGGGTGCTTAAAAATAATATTTCCCAAGTGCCCATAAGGGATAAAAGTGCTCAAGTTCAGTGGATAGAGTCAGAAATCAGAGAGAGAGTGGGGAACGACATGCAGGAAATGAGTCACAGGTCGGATTCGAACCTGTGTTGCCCGCTTGGAGGGCGGTGGTCTCTGTACATGGGGCACATACACTAACCACTAGGCTACCGGCGCCCTGAGTAGTGACAAGTATTTTACCCTAAAAATCCTGTTTGTGCTGCTGCTGTGAGTCTGCTCAGACAGTAGAGGGCGCTCTGATACAGACAGACAGACAGACAGACAGACAGAGTGTGTGTGTGTGTGTGTGTGTGTGTGTGTGTGTGTGTGTGTGTGTGTGTGTGTGTGTGTGTGTGTGTGTGTGTGTGTGTGTGTGTGTGTGTGTGTGTGTGTGTGTGTGTGTGTGTGTGTGTGTGTGTGTGTGTGTGTGTGTGTGTGTGTGTGTGTGTGTGTGTGTGTGTGTGTGTGTGTGTGTGTGTGTGTGTGTGTGTGTGTGTGTGTGTGTGTGTGTGTGTGTGTGTGTGTGTGTGTGTGTGTGTGTGTGTGTGTGTGTGTGTGTGTGTGTGTGTGTGTGTGTGTGTGTGTGTGTGGTGGGAAGGTATGCAGATATGTGGGTCAGAGTGAAAGATGAGGGTTTCAGCTCCATTCAGAGTGGAGCGTCTGTTTCAGATAACATATATTATGTTTCTGCTCTTATGTCATCACACTCCTACCTGTGTGTGTTACCTGTGTGTGTGTGTTACCTGTGTGTGTGTTGTACATGTTGTGCTGTTCCTGTAACCTCACACCTGTCTTCCTGTTGTTAGATTATAAACTCTGATTGTTCCTGGGTTTCACACACCTTCACTTCTGTCCCAGTTTAGAGGCCTCATTTAAACGCACATTTACCCAGCATGCTTTGAGAGCTGACCTGCATGTGTGTGGTTTTTTGTCAGCTTAAACGTTCGTCTGAAAGTCCCGTGTAATTTAGACGGCGGGTCTTTCCTCTCCTACACACCTGTCGTACGAAATGTTTTGTAAAGTTTCTGGACTTTTTGGTATCGATCGTTGAAATGTCAGATTGTGTCGTTTTAAAACATTTGGTTTCTGAAAGTCTCAAAGTTTGTGAAATGTTGACGAGCGTCTGGTGCAGGTTTGACCTCCACACAACGTGGACGTCATCTCGTCCGTCAGAGTTTCTGTGATAAAGTGAAGTTAAAATGTCAGTGTGTCTCGGTTTAAGTCCGAACCTTCTCACTTCTGTTTTCAGGGACTTTGTTTCTTTGCTTTGTTTGACATTTCAAAGAAATCACACACACACACACACTCACACACTCACACAGATACACAGATATACACACACACACTCACACACACACACTCACACAGATATACACAGATACACACACACACACACACACACACTCACACAGATATACACAGATACACAGATACACACACACTCACACAGATACACACACACACACACACACTCACACAGATACACACAGATACACACACTCACACACAGATACACTCACACACTCACACAGATACACAGATATACACACACACACTCACACACACACTCACACAGATATACACAGATACACACACACACTCACACAGATATACACAGATACACACACACTCACACACAGATACAGATACACAGATATACACACACACACTCACACACACACACACACACTCACACAGATACACACACTCATACACACACACATACACACACACACCTGCCTACCTGAAACAGAAAGTGGACAGTGTGGTGTCAAACAGGTTTGACACATCAAACATTTCACAGTCCAGGTGTGTGTGTGTGTGTGTGTTCTGTGGAAACGGTGTCATTTCTGATCAGGTTTCGCAGCCTGAGGATCATGAGACGATCTCCATAAAAACATTTTTGAAATGGTTTTGTTTTGTTGTGTAAACATACACACACACACACACACACACACACACGGGGACTAGGAAGCGCTGGCTGTGCGCTCGGGAGTGTTTGCCTGAAACGTTTGTGCTCTTAGAAGAAAAGCGTTGCATGTCCGTCCTGTCTCCATGACAACAGTCTGTTGACGACGGTCGCTGTGTGACCGACACTGCTCCGTTATTTTTACTGCATGTTTTATATTTGAGATCGTTTATTTCCCGTTCAGGCGAGGAGGATGAGGGTACAAGACACGATCTTTAGGCGCCTAAACTACGGGGAATATCAAACATTTGGAAAAGAGCACCGGGGACACCGACAGCGCCTTTCTGAAAAGTTGAAAGATTTTCAACTTGAGCATAAAGAAGGAGGAGCACAAAAAGACGCTGACGCTGTGTTCCCTGCACCCACAACATCGTGTACTGTCCTGTTGCATCGTTTTCCTGAGAACTGCAACGCTCTTCACCAGCTTTAGATTCTCTGTCGACTGCGTTAAACCATCGAGTCTTTGTTTCCAACAAGTTTCAGTTCAGAGTCGGGCACTGTTCCAATTTGTTTGTACGCGTCAACTATTTGAACCATGGAAGACGCTGGCTTCAGGTTAATGACAAAACTTTGTTAAACACAGCTGGGTGTGAGATGAAACCTGTCTGACCTGTCAATCATTCCTCTCTGACAGTAAATGTTAACACGGTAAACACAAGCAAAAACCTGTTCTAGAAAACAAAACAGTGACTGTACCTTTAAGGTAATATCGACATATCCTCCTCCTCTTCTTCAGAGTAAATAAGTCTCAGAGCTCCTCAAAACATGTGTGTGAAGTTTCTTGTTCTAAATCCACTCTGATCCTGTATTTGATCATGTCTATAAACCCCTCTATTTCAGCCCTGCTCAGAACAGGCTGTTTCTGTGTCTGTACCTTTAAATATGTAAATGAGCTGTGTCTGACCACGCCCCCTCTCTGGAAGGGCTTGGGTGTACTCTGTGCTTTCTCGCTCCATGTCCTATTGTTTACGGTGAGAAGGCAGACTCAGGGCAGAACAAACACCTAGCTGTGGGAGTGTCACCCACCTGGGGGAGGGGCTACTGCCCTTTGTGATGTCATGAAGGGAAAATCTCCAAACGGCCTGTTTGAGCACACATTTTCTGAAAAGTGGAGCAGGCAGAAGACGGAGAGGATGGACTTTTCTCATCATTGGGGGGTTTGTAGACGGACTAGAGACACAGGGTGAAGTGGATTTAAATAAGATGTGGCGGGATGTAACACATTACTGCACCAGTTATAATCAAATAATGAAGCTAACGTATGAAGCCGCAGGAAATACTCAGTTAAAGTACCTCAAAAGAATTCTTTAGTTTAGTTTCTGTTGGAGTTTTCATCCAGAGTGAGACATTACACCGACAATTTAACATCCTGCTCCTGTTTGTTTGTCTATAAAATTCTTTCTAGAGAAAGATGATGTGCTGGTCTTTAGCCGTGCGTGCGTGCGTGCGATGACCAGCAGCCTGTGGGGGGCGCTGTCAGCTCCGTCTGCTCTGCTGCTGCTGTCTCAGTATGTCAATGAGTCCGAGTGATGTTCAGGGCGTGTGACGCTGCTGGCTGCTTGTTTTCATCTCTCATCTGATTCCTGAAGAACAACAACAGACTGATTTTACACACACACACACACACACACAGTCAGCTGATCCACTCTGCATACCAACATTGTTGTTAGAAACACTCAGTCAGAAAGTATTTCAATATGAAACAAACAACCCGAGCGAGAGCAGAGTTCACCTCACGGCTGAAGGCTAACGAGCCGACTCATCAGGGCTGAAGAGCTTTCTTTGCATTTTTTGAATTTTCTTTTGACGTTTGTGACTGATGAAGGCCACCTTCAGTGACCTCATCTGTGGGTCGCTTTTGTGATGTGAACAGTTTGAAGCCCCCTCACTGACTCTTAAGCCTCTTAACAAACACCTAGCTGTGGGAGTGTCACCCACCTGGGGGAGGGGCTACTGCCTTTTGTGATGTCATGAAGGGAAAATCTCCAAACGACCTGTTTGAGCACACATTTTCTGAAAAGTGGAGCAGGTTAAAGACGGAGAGGATGGACTTTTCTCATCATTGGGGGGTTTGTAGACAGACTAGAGACACATGTTAGAGTTAGAGGAACATGGGGAAGTAGATTTAGTTTAATATGTGACCTTTAAACTTCCTCATTCATGTCAGAAAATAAAGAGTCTTTGTTTTGTTTTTACAAAGAAGGAACTTAAAGATCTTTCAGGACAGTATGATGAGTCTTTTCAAAAGTAAATCTAAAGGAAAAGAAGCAGCAGCTCGTCTGATGATTTGATAGTTTTGAGTTTTATGTCAAACCGTGTTCCAGCTTTTTAAACGTTTTGTAAACAAAGTATTGGATGAAATGAATCCGGACGCTCAGAGCAGACGATCTGTTACTCAACATCACGTGCTGTCAGCTGTTTCCTTCCAAACATGAGGAAAACTTTGTGTCATGATTCAAACCTGTTAAGCAACTTCTGATTGGTTGGTCAGAGATGTGTGTCCCGCATGCTCCCTGCGTGCTCATAACCTCCCAGCATGCACTGCTGCTGGTCATGCTGTGTCAAGAGTCCTTTCATCTTTCAGCCCACATGAATCATCCATCTGATTATTTTCCTCTTCTGCTGTGTATGAAATCATCATCAGCTGACGGTGGAAATGTCAGATGTCCGAGCGTCCCTGAACGCAGCGCATGAGGATGACACGAGAGCAACCCGTGTTGACATGACGCCGTCGCTGCTCCAGCTGAACTGGTTTCACTCAGTCTGATGTGTTTATGACGAGGTTGTCACGGTAACCTTGTCAGTCATCCCTGAAGGTGTTTTTCCTCTCGATACAAACATCCTGTCTGGCGTGTCAGGACTCCTAATACTTTAATATGCAAAAAAAAACAAAAAACAGCGTGATCAGCTGACGGTTCAAAATCAACAGTTTGAAAAAAAACAACAACTTCAGAATTTAAAACTTTGAAACGTTTCTAGTAAAAATCAAATGATATGGATATCTGTTTATGTTACCACGGCAACCAAAACAAATGCAGCAGCCAGTATGTCCTCCTTCTAACTTTAGATTCTGCTCCTGAATGCTCTGGATTTGTTTGGACCAGAGAAGGTAGGCGCTTTTAAGACACGCCCCCACACGGCCGTTTTGGACGCCCCTCGGTTTGTCAGATATGAGAGCAGTTATCAGGTCAAACCAACAACCAGATCAGGAGGATTCAGGGCCAGTAGTCCTGAAATTCTCTAGAAATGTTCAGGAGTGCATGTGTGAAAAAGGCCATGCCTCTTGCCCTTCTTCTTCAACGCCATAACACCATGTGAATTCACAGCCTTGGACGCCAATGTTGCACGGTTGCTTTTGCGGTGTGTAAATAAAAAGGTGTAATGAGGGCGGAGCTTTGTTGCGGCTTTGAAAAGGGCTAAAGAAGAAAATAAGGGAAGGATGGAATTAATGTAGAAAGGAAGTCAGTCCCTTTCTTTTTAGCTTTAACAAACTGACGAAGGAGAAAGGGAACAAAGGAAGGAAGAAGTGTACAAACCAAAGGACGAAGGGGAGATCGAAGGTAGGAAGGAAGGAAGAACCAAACTGAAGAGGAAATATAAAATGATGTGACAGAGGACGAGAGAACAGATGAATGAAGGAATGAGGAACGCGTTGTAACTGGCTGGTTGGTGGTTTATATGGTCGCTCTGCTCCGTGACTCAGTGACCTCTCTGCTGTCTTCCAGTCATGTGATCTACGACCTGTCACTGGGTCACATGACCCGGCTGAAGCAAACTTCTCATTCACTGTCAGAGTCAGTCAGGAGGAGTTAACCGGAGGGAAGGTCACTGACCTCTGACCTCTGCCGCATTCTTTTCACTCAGTACTGTGACTGTGTCAGCCAATAAGACGGCGCCGTCTGTGTGGCGTAAACAAGTCAAACCTCATTCTGACGGGTTAAACGTTGTATTGTTTTAGCTCGTTTAGCGGTTGCGTTATTTAGCGGGTCGTCCACTAAGGGCAGGGTAGTCGGCGGTTTGATTCCCCGGCTCTTCCTGTCCTTGTGTCCAAGTGAACAAGACATTGAACCTTAAGTCGCTCCCGATGGTCACCTCTCGAGGCAGCTCCGCCGCCATTGGTCTGTCTGTGAATGAGAGTATTTACCAATGCTTTCTTCTTCTTTTCTCATTTAAAGGCGGCTTGCAAACGGCATTCAGATGAGCTACAGCAAGAGTACAATGAGGCGCCGGGAAAAATATATTTTAAAGATGAGATAAAAGTTGTATGAACATTTGGATTTTTTAATAAATTAATAACTTTTCAGAATATTCAAAAGAGCTGGTTATCATCTTAAGTCAACACAGAGTTACTGTGAGCGCCGTCGTCCAATCACAGACGAGATCGCATTCGAGCAATCTGTGAAATTTAAATATGAAGTTCAACATAACATACCACTCAGGGAGCAGTGTCGGTCATACGGCGGCCGTTGTCATAGAGACAGGACAGAACAGACACTGCATGCGCTTCATACAACGCCAAAGTGGTTGATTGTGGCCTCGGTGATGTCATCAGTTTGTGCGGTCAGGGAGAACTGACCCACACACACACACACACACACACACACACACACACACACACACAGCGACACAGACAGACACACACACACACACACACACACACACACACACACACACACACACACACACACACACACACACACACACACACACACACACACACACACACACACACAGACAGACACACACACACACACACAGAGACACAGAGACACAGACACACACACACAGACACACACACACACACACACAGACACACACACACACACACACAGACACACACACACACACACACACAGAGACACAGACACACACACACACACAGAGACACAGACACACACACACACACACACACAGAGACACAGACACACAGACACACAGACACGCACACACACGCACACACACAGACAAACACGCACACAGACACACACACACACACACACACACACACACACAGACAAACACACACGCAGACGCAGGTTATGTGTTGTCATGGTGGCTGTTCTGGGTCATTTTGTGTCATTTAAGCAAACAGGAAGTTGTTTTTCCTGCCAAACAGGAAGATACATTTTGCAGAAGGAGGAAGTCAGTGTAACCTCGTCAGACCCTGACCCGATTGGCCAGCTTTGATGTGACACTTGTTATTTTCTAACATATTGCAACGACAAACATGTTTATAAATCATTTTTATTTCTGCTTTCTCAGTGATCACTGTCACTTACTGCGATACCCAGAATGCATTGCACTCTGCAGGCTGGTGCTGTTGGTCAGGGTGGAGACGGCCTGTGAGGTGCAGATAACAAACTTTATCGACACCAGCAGCAGAACAAACAGAACAGAAACCCGCCCCTTTCTTAGAATAATGTCCAGACTGACCAATCAGAGCGCTAGCTGTGGTTTGTTTTGCATGCGTGTGTGTGTGTGTTTTTTGTGTTTGTGGTTTATTATTAATTCTGCAGAAGTCTATCTGTGGTGTTTCGCAGGAACTAGCTCACGTTTACCCTCCGCTGTTTCCTCTTTCCTCTCACTGTCTCCTTCTCTCCTCTCCTGTATCCTCCCTTGTTTCCTCTCCTTTCCCTTCTCCTTTCCTGTCCTCTTCTTCTGTGTTTCTCTTCCTCTCATCTCTCCTTGTCTTCTCCTGTCCTTGTTATCTCCTCCTCTGGTCTCCTTGGTCTCTCCTCTCCTCTCCTCTCCTCTCCTCATCTCTAGTCTCCTTGGTCTCTCCTCTCCTCTCCTCATCTCTAGTCTCCTTGGTCTCTCCTCTCCTCTCCTCATGTCTAGTCTCCTTGGTCTCTCCTCTCCTCATCTCTAGTCTCCTTGGTCTCTCCTCTCCTCTCCTCATCTGTAGTCTCCTTGGTCTCTCCTCTCCTCTCCTCTCCACTTGTCTCCTCATCTGTAGTCTCCTTGGTCTCTCCTCTCCTCTCCTCTCCTCTCCTTGGCCTCTCCTCTCCTCTCCTCTCCTTGGTCTCTCCTCTCCTCTCCTTGGTCTCTCCTCTCCTTGGTATCTCCTCTCCTCTCCTTGGTCTCTCCTCTCCTCTCCTCTCCTTGGTCTCTCCTCTCCTCTCCTCTCCTTGGTATCTCCTCTCCTCTCCTCTCCTTGGTCTCTCCTCTCCTCTCCTTGGTCTCTCCTCTCCTCTCCTCCTCTCATTTCCTTGGTCTCTCCTCTCCTTGGTCTCTCCTCTCCTCTCCTTAGTCTCTCCTCTCCTCCTCTCCTCTCCTCCTCTCCTTGGTCTCTCCTCTCCTCCTCTCCTCTCATTTCCTTGGTCTCTCCTCTCCTCTCCTCCTCTCATTTCCTCGGTCTCTCCTCTCCTCTCCTTGGTCTCTCCTCTCCTCTCCTCTCCTTAGTCTCTCCTCTCCTCCTCTCCTCTCCTCTCCTTGGTCTATCCTCTCCTCTCCTTGGTCTCTCCTCTCCTCTCCTCCTCTCATTTCCTTGGTCTCTCCTCTCCTTGGTCTCTCCTCTCCTCTCCTTAGTCTCTCCTCTCCTCCTCTCCTCTCCTCCTCTCCTTGGTCTCTCCTCTCCTCCTCTCCTCTCATTTCCTTGGTCTCTCCTCTCCTCTCCTCCTCTCATTTCCTCGGTCTCTCCTCTCCTCTCCTTGGTCTCTCCTCTCCTCTCCTCTCCTTAGTCTCTCCTCTCCTCCTCTCCTCTCCTCTCCTTGGTCTATCCTCTCCTCTCCTCTCCTTAGTCTCTCCTCTCCTCCTCTCCTCTCCTCTCCTTAGTCTCTCCTCTCCTCCTCTCCTCTCCTCTCCTTGGTCTCTCCTCTCCTCTCCTCTCCTTGGTCTCTCCTCTCCTCCTCTCCTCTCCCCTCCTTGGTCTCTCCTCTCCTTGGTCTCTCCTCTCCTCCTCTCCTCTCCTTGGTCTCTCCTCTCCTCTCCTCCTCTCCTCTCCTCTCAGTGTGTGTAGGTTGTTTGATGAATCACCCTCTGGTGATCTGCAGGGAGTTTCCCTCTGAATCACACACTCCCGCTTTGTGTGTGTTTTTCTCTCCAATAATTTGCATTAAACGGATAACCACACACACACACACACACACACACACACACACACATTTAACTCTACTTTTTTTAACTCAACAATTCAAACCCAAAGACCTTACATCAACAAAACTGTTCACTAAGGGGGAGGTGGTTTTTAACGCTCTGGACGCCGGCTGAAACACGGGCACACAGGCTCTTTTACGCTTTTATCCACAAAGCTTACGAGGAGGTTGAACAACTGTCTCTCCTGCTGTTACCTGGCAACCGAATCCTGCATGCTGTCAACAAACAAAGACAGAAGTTATCAAACACAACGACACAATCAGATTCAACGTTAAGTTCACGTCGTACCTGATGAGAGCCTGAATCAACGTTTTGTGACTTCAGCCTGTTAGACTCTGTGAACTGCATGAACCTGGAGCCCCCACACACACACACACACACACACACTCAAACATACATGCACACACACACACACACACACACACACGCACACACATGCACACACACACACACACACACACACACACACACACACACACTCAAACATACATGCACACACACACACACACACACACACACACACATACATGCACACACTTCTTAGCAGTATGTAAATGAGACTCACTTGGTCTAATTTCCAGCAAGTCACATGGTCTGTCACCACAACGATTCTCAGAACGCCACCGACTACTTCCTTTTTCTCACCAGCAGTGAGTGTGTGTGCGTGCATGAGTGTGTGTGTGTTGTGGATGGATGTGATGAAACACACACACACTCATAACAGAACTAACACGCATGGTTGTGCAGCAGCAGGTGTGAACAAACAGGGGACTCTCTCTACACATCATCGTGCGTGCATGCGTGCGTGCGTGCATGCGTGCGTGCGTGCGTGCGTGT
>NC_083626.1:28974640-28979640 GCF_963584025.1 Labrus mixtus
GAGAGCGAGCTGAAGTCATCAGTGAATGTGATGTGTAACTGTGTGTGTTTGTGCACGTGTGTGTGTGTTTCAGGTCTGACAGACTGGGAGGACGATGAGATCCTGGCCTCGGTGCTCGCCGTCTCTCAGCAGGAGTATCTGGACAGCATGAAGCACCAGAGCTCCTCCATGCATCGAGAGAGGGAGCCGTCCCCCGACAGCAGCTGATGACCAGCCGCAACACAAGCACACACACACACAAACAAACACAACAATGACCTTGACCTCCTCTCCTGCCTCACCCTCCAACCCCCCCTGAACCCTCACCCTCACCTCTGCCCCTCAGAAGGAGATCGACCAGGGAAAAAAAATAAACATCAAACGAAGAAATGCACACTTGTTTTTTGTTTTTCAGCTCATCCGCTCTTCATCATTTCCTCTCCTCTTTCCTTCCCCGTTTCCTACCCTCCTTTCTACTCCCGTCTCATCACCTTTCCTTCTCCATGACACCCTCATGATCGAACTTCATCGAAACAACGAGCCGACCTGTTCTGTCCTGGTCACCGCTCAGAGGAGCTCAGTCTTAAAGCTGATTCAGGGTCAGTTATGACATCAGACACCACGTCGAGCAGCCTCGACTTTTGAAGTATGTTCCGTTAGCTCTGTGGCTAATGATGTCATAGGATTCAATAGGGAAGGCTAATCAGCACTTAAAAATGGTGAAGTGTATGTCGGCGATCTTTATGCTACTAGAGCGAGCCGTCACCTGAAGTCTTACGTTATTACCATCTTAGCTCACCGCGGTTTCCAGGTCCAACGAGATGCGTTGCTGCTAGCTTAGTTAGAGATAGCGTTATGGTTTTCCGATGAGTCCAACTCCTCTTGTAGCTCCTGCTGGCCGCCTTTTTCTTTTTGAGGAATAGTAGCCCCATGCTTATCAAAAAGTTGAACGCTAAAGGTACCAGGGTTGTCACGCTAACAGATTTTTAAACTTTGATACAAATACTACAACAAATCAAAACGATATCGATGCCTGTTTTGTTACCACGGCAACAAAAAGAAAAGTCCCAGACATCTATCACTGGATCACCGGATTCTTGTTTTGAATCACCAAAAGGAGACAGACTCTAGTGGACACTGGAGGAACTGCAGCTGTAAAGAAAACAGTGAAGTCCTCGGTGCACATTATTGGGAACTATCTTTCACACGGTCTAAATTGGCACCATTTGGGTACCCAATCGTTGTCCAATGTGTTTGTGTAATTTAGACAGCGTGCAGGAATACGCCTGCAATGTTTGTTGCGTTCTTTCCTCCCCTGTTCCACCCGCCTAATGAAGAAGTCATTTTGTAGTTTTTTTTAAAGCTTCAGCACTTTTTCGATACTACTGGATCAGTAAAATAAGAGATTATTTTGTTTTAAAAACGCGTTGTATCAAAGTGTTGACAACCTTAGTTACAGGCTAACAACCAGATCATGTGGTCATCGTCCTCGCCGCTTCCTGAGGCCGTCACTGTCACCAAACGCCAGCCAGCAGCGACGTCACGCTCCTGCTTCTTTTCTCTTCCTCCTTTTTCGTCTTCCTCCTCCTCTCCTCCCTCCACATCACCTCCATCATCATCATCATCATCATCGGACTTATTTAGCTGCATGTTTAATTGACCACGACCAATATCATCATAGTGAGAAAAAAAAAACGACAAATAAAAAAAAAGAAAATTTGAGAATTGTCATACTTATCCTCTTAATGATTGATTATTGTTGTTATTATTAATATTATAAGTTTGTTTTATTTTATTTTCTTGTTTGGGATGAAAAGATCTTTTTTTTTTCTTGGAATAAAAAGAGGAAAATGTTTCTGAAAAAAGTCGTCTTGATGTTTTTTTAAAATCTGCACACAAACACTGAACACTCGTCTTTTAAACTCTGCAGCCTCATCTTGACTTCCTTCTCTTTTCTTCCCTCTCCCTCTTTATCTTCAGCTTCCTGGTTTGACTCTTTGACCCGGTTTATTTCGTCCTCCTTTTTTCTGTGCAGGCTGTCAGTCATCAGGGTCATGGGAAAAGTCAAAGCTTGATCCAAAGGTTAGGTTGAAGACGTTTCACTTCTTCAACCTGAAGAAGAAAAAGAAAGAGGAGAAACGTCTTCAAGATCTTCAACTGAGTCCAGTTTCCTTTGGATGAAGTTCTGAATGTGTCCGCCCCTTCTCGTGTCATTCTGTTTTCTGTTTCACTCTCCATCAGTTCTTTAATTACAAAATCTTCCTTTCTTTGTTTTCTTAGTTCTTCATGACAGGAGCTCTGAGAGGACATCATGCATCCTCATACTTTATTGTATTCTGTGTTAACGTGATAACGAGGACATTTCTGTTTTTTTTCTCTAGATTGATCTCATCATGTCAGGATAATGACGCTTGCTTTCCCGTGAGACAAGTTTTAGTCTTAGTCATTTTCTCGAGATCCCTGGTAATAAACTCATCATCACATCACGACAAATAATTTGAGATCTTGAGAAAACTACTGAGATTGACTCGTTATCACAAGAAATCAGAGCTATCGCAAGATATACAAAAATAAAGTCGAGATTATCAAGAAAACCGAAATTTAGTATTCGTTATTACACGAGATAAAGAGATCGAGATTCCAGGGGGAAAAATACTCATTACGAGAAATTCTGTTTACTCAAGATAACGAGGAAAAAGGCGAGTCCTAGAAACAAATTAATTTTATTGTTATCTCAAGATAATGAGATTAATGATCCAGATTTAATTTATACCGAAATGTACTCGTCATCACGGACAAACCTGAGTTATCTGGAGAGAACGTAAAAGATGAGTTGAGATCTCAAGAAAACAACTGAAATGTACCTGTTATCACGGAGTAACCGCTGGAGTTATCTGGAGATAATGAGACAAGTAAACCCAGATCGCAAGAAACCTTCCAACATTTACCCGTCATGAAGCGGAAACCTGCGTCATCTCAAGAAACAACGTACATTAGTCGAGATTTCAAGAAAAATACTAAATTTTACTAGTTATGAAAAAAAACAGCGTTGTTGACTCAAGACAAGGAGATAAATATGTTGAGTTATAAAGAAAACAAACAAAATGTATTTGTTATTGTAAGAAAAACATGTTGATGTCAGGAAAACAACTACAATGTATTAGTTGGGAAACAAGTGTTGTTCACCTTAGATGAGGTAAATCAAGATCTCGAGAAAACAACCGAAATGTTCTCGTTATCACGGTGAACAGAGTAAAATAAAAAGTAAGTGAATGTATGTCCGCTAAGGGCTTACCTACAAATTAACTTTAAAAATAATAAATAATTTACGGGGCCTTCACAGATCATTGTTATCCACAAATAACGAGATAAATAAGCCGAGATCTTGAGAATGCATCCAAAATGGACTCATTATCATGGGAAGCCTTCACATTTTACGTCTTTATTCTCTACCTTTGTGTTCATTGTTTTGATTCCTAAAAACAAGTACGATAAAATGTATGGATGTGTGTCCGATTTGGGCTTCCGTAGCTTTTTGAAAAGGTTGTTGTTTGCTCTTCCACTCTTGTTGAAAATAAAGAATTAAAGTCCTTCAGGTATTTTTTGTCAGGATGCTGTAATAATTTAAGATAAAATAAGATAATCCTTTATTTATCCCACAATGGGGAAATGTACATTGTTACAGCAGCAAAGAGCAAAGATTGCAGACAAAAAGTGAACACAGTACAATTTAAATAAAAAAAAAAGAAAAATTAAGAATGTACAAAAAATAGATTAAAAATAAATAAATAAATAAAATAATTAAAAAATATATAAAAAATATATATATATATATAAAAATAATAATAATAATAAAACCATCACACGTGTGGGCTACTTGTTGCAGGTAAACGAATCTTTTTCACGAGAAGTTTCTGGCTCTCTAAGGGGCGGTTAGCTGTCTTTTTTTTCGGACTTTCTTGTAAATTCTGCTGCTGACATATTTATCTTGACAGGAACATGACTCATCTACTGATTAAGCACAGTGGACATTTTAAACCTGCGGCCGCTCGCTCTTGATACCGAGAAAACCCGCTTCTGTGTGCGCGCATGCGTGTGAGAGGAAGAGAAAGCGCGCGAATGCGAAGTTAACCGTTGTTCCGTTTCGATTCACCTCGCGCTCAATGTCTTCGCTTGTGTGTGTGTGTGTGCGCGCGCGCGTGCGTGTGTGTGTGTATGTGTGTGCGCGCGCGTGTGTGTGTGTGTGTGTGTGTGCGCGCGCGCGTGTGTGTGTGTGTGTGTGTGTGTGTGTGTGTGTGTTTTGGGGAAACCGCCTTCTTCTTCCCGTCATCAGCTCGAGCTGCTTTGAATTCTACGAATTCCTCATCAGGTTTTTTTTAAACTGCGACGTCGCTTCAAAACATTGAGCACAAGGCTCGTCGCTGATTGGACAGCGAGGCGGTGTGGGGGTGGCTACAGGAGTAGGCTATAAATACAGAACAAAACACCATCGTAGGTTCAGATCTCAGATAAGGCGGTCAGCTGGAGCTTTTTGGAGAATTTATCAACCGTTTGTGTGTTTATTTTCAACTCTTTAGACTTTATACGGGGCGAAACTAACTCCTGAAGTAATTTTCTTCACTGGAATTGTATTTAAAAGTTGTAAAGCGGGACAAACCGGGGAAACGGTTACGATTAGTCGGATAAAGTTTAAAACAAAATAAAGTCAAAAGGAATTCTACTAACAACAAGATGGATGTTTCAACCCAGACTCTCTGAAAACTTCCAGAAAATGTTGGACAAACGAGCTGTGGATATTCATCTGGAGGAGGAAGCCGGAGGGAAAAACGGTGAGATAATAAAGAGCAGTGAAATATTCAAATTAACGTGTTTGTTGTGTAAAGTGATAGCATGTAAACAAAGCTGGAGACCTACCGGAAGTGCATTATCAACCTTAAAACATGACAGGTCACACTTTAACTGTGTGTGTGTTTTAAAGGCTAATACCAGATTACATTTTAAAAAACAACGATTTTTAAACG
>NC_083626.1:28984640-28987140 GCF_963584025.1 Labrus mixtus
TGACCTCATTCTGCATCTTTCAATCAGATTGAAGTGTATTTACTGAGGTTGTCACAAAATATTTGATACTTTTTCCAAACCATGTTCAAAAAAAAAAAGAAGAAACATCTCTTTTCTCAATGTGATCAAAAAAAACTGCGTCTGTTTCATCAGACAGGAGAGGAAAGAATCCAAAACAAAATGGCGGACAAACACCTGCACACTTTCTGAATTCAGACGCTGTGCAGGAAGTATTCTTCACTGAGAAACAAAGAGACCAAACATCAGGTTTTTAAGGCGTCTGTTTCTGTTGCCATGGTTTCAAACAGGATTTATCTCAAAGTTAATCGTTGTGATATCGTGATATGACGGATAATACAGCGATATCGTACTGCAGCTTTAAAACGATCGTATTCTACCGTACTTTAAAAAACATGAGACAGGACCTAAAGACGACACTGAGGGTAAAACTACGCCCTGCACAGTAAATCGTTTTGTAAACTGCTCCGCCTCCGGCTGCTGTGTAGCTTAGCTTGTAGCATCTAAAGCTGTTAGCAGGGCGTCAGGTGACGATCTGATTGGCTGGTGGAGTCAGGCAGCAGAGAGGAGGGGGCGTGTCCATCAGGTGCTGATGAGACTTGTTGCTCATAAGTCAGAAAATGTTTGGTTGAGAAGACATTAAAAATGTAAAATGATCGTACACTCAGTCTGCAGCTCTACGTCTGGCAACACCGATGACGACCTGAATTTTATTTTATTTTTTTGATCACAGTTTTTTTTATTTCCCTCCAAGTTTCTGGTGTCACTCTGGATCTGATTCAGATGTATACGGGAGAATGGTTGGTGGTGACGTCGTCCTGCCGGTGTCCGGGCGTGATGTCGCTGTAAATACTTGTGTATTATTGGCTGGTTCAGACATCAAAGTGGCTCGTTGGGTCACTTGTTTCTGTTTATTTACATTAAATAAGAATTTATGGATCAAGAGAAAAAAAGATCTGACGGCTTAATAAAACCCGTTTTTCTCACTGCATCACGTTGTGTTGTCTCTCTTTTCTCATATCTGCCGCTGGGGGACAATTGTTTTCCATCCATCATCTAGACCGCTTTCCTGATCAGAGTCACATGAGTCGACCAGCTGTCATTGGACGAGAGGCGGGGTTACACGCCCCATGTAAGGAGGCTAAAGTCCAGTTTACAGTGGCCGTGGGTTCAATTCCAACCTCATCCCTCTGCTGCACTTTGTCCACCCGCTCTCACTCCTCCCAACATTTCCTGTCTCTCATCAGCTTTCCTATCTAATAAAGGTTAAAGGCCTCAAAAAATTACTAAACAAACTAAAAAAAAATAAAAAAAATTGATCTGAGACTCCGTGAAACTGTTGTTCCTGTTTTAACCAGCAGGTGACGCTGAGTATGAACATCTTACAGGTGAGATGTTCACCCAACAGCCAATAGGATCCCCTCATTTTCATCCTGAAGAACAAGGAAGTGATTGTTGTTGGCAGGATCAAAGAGAAGAATGAGAGAGACAGAGGTGTCACTCTGATGTTTAATCAGAGAGTTTTTGTGGTACAGGTCGGTCTATTAAAATGTGTTATATCAATATTTCTATTTTTATATCAATAAAAGAAAATTATATGGATATTTTTCAATATTTTATGGGACTTCTTTGTCTTTTTATAAAAAGTAGTATATCATAATAACTTTGTTGTTGCCATTTTTAATAACACAGAGCAAACAATAACAACCAAAACCAAGTAGAGATATGAAACATAATAAATAATAAAGGATACCAAATAAGAGTTGTTATCATTTAATAAGGAAAAACATCTATCTATTTATTTGTTCATTTGTTTTTTACTGTATTCTGTTTATGTTGCTGCATTTGGGTACAGTAACCCGGAAGTAACCATATTTCCCCTCAGAGTGAGACCTCCTCTCAGTAAGTTTGTCCTATCTCTGCAGCAGTAGTTGGTACAGTTGGGCAGCTCGGAGCTTCGCGGACTGTTTCCACCCTGGAGAACCTGGAGAACCTCCACCGGTTCTCTTAACCTCAGCTCCGGTGTAACGTCAACCCTGACGGACCCTCCGCTCTATCCTGAAGAACACACCTGGACTCGGTGCACCTGTTCCGGTCGGGTCTTCACTGTGAGCCGGAGCTAGCTGAGCTGGAAGGCTAGCGGGGCGTTAGCAGAGCAGGCAGCGGGGTGAAGGCTCGGTCCGGACGGCAGCATGGCCGCGGGGAGCCTCAGCCAGGCGGCGGAGGAGAAGGTAGCGAGCCGGAGCCAGAGCGAAGGTACGGGGGTCCGGGGGGTCCGGGGGAGGGAGAGCTGCTAACAGGGACGGGACTTAACAACACCCGGCCTGAGCTGACGACAGAGCTGGTGTGATAAACGAATATTAAAAATAATTTATTGTGATAATTTCAAAATAAAACCACAAAGATCGTCTATTTTTCAACACTCAGTGCTGTTGGAGAAGCTAACTAGCGGCTAAAGTCACCAAACATAGCTGACTTAACG